>NW_020173488.1:501998-557663 GCF_003031525.2 Neophocaena asiaeorientalis asiaeorientalis | reverse complement strand
AAAAAAAAAAGAAAGAAAAAAAAACCCCCCTTTTTTTTTTTTTTTTTTTTTTTGCATTACGCAGGCCTCTCACTGTTGTGGCCGGATGCACAGGCTCAGCGGCCATGGCTCACGGGCCTAGCTGCTCCGCGGCATGTGGGATCCTCCCAGACCGGGATACGAACCCGTGTCTCCTGCATCGGCAGGCGGACTCCCAACTACTGCGCCACCAGGGAAGCCTGATAACGCACTCTTTTAAATAATGGTTTGTGCCTCACACACAGCTATAAACGAATCAGGTTTACTGCCTTAAAGTGAATATTGGAAGAATTGCTAGAAACACAAAAGTTAAAAGTTGGATTGTGTTTGGCCGTGGTGGAGAATATGATGACTTTGATTTAAGTTATGTGATCTTAAGGTAGCAATCACTTATCCAGATGGACAAGTATAGAAAGCAGTTAGCAACGTGGAACTGAATTTAAGGTATATGTGAGGCATCAGTCATATAGATTTGAGAATACTCCAAAGAGGAGTGTCAGGTAAAGTGCACTGTGGTAAATTCTTAAAGGACATAATAGAGAAAGGATGACTATAACACCCATGGCCCAAATAGTGGACTATGACAGACATGAAATATTTGCTGTATTTATCTCCTTTGTAAAAGTACCACACCACAAGTTCATTAGTTTGAAGATGATCTATCCCATACTTGAATTAGATTCAGTATCTTATAATAAAAACGTGTTCCAACGCTGAAACATGAAGGTAACTACTGGTAGGAATAGAAGCTCATAAATATTTATGGACAAAGAGACATCTCAATATACAGAAAATGAAGTGACTCTACACATGGATGGTAACTGATACCAAGATAAGCATACTATACCAGAGGGGCATATGCCACCAATATGGTATCAATATAAAGGTCTATAGATATTTAAATGTAGAATCTTAATATATAAAATAATGTATTCCATTTAAGTATATAATTATGGATAACTAGGAGAATTTGGCTACCTACTATTATAAAAATCATAAGGAAAAACAAGTTTGCTTAAGAGGGAATATTGGAAATATCTAAAGGATCTGTATCATTGCTTGAATAAAGACAAGGCTTTACCACTGGCTTCTTTCTTAAGGTATAGGTATAGGACATTTTAGTTATTTATTTATTTATTTTGAGAAGTACTGTAGGATTGAATCAAGTGGAGAAAGATGACAGTGTTTTCTATGCCAAAATATTTCTTTTAAATAAATGGGAAGGCAACTGGAAGCAACACACATAAACTGATGGGTTCCAACATTCTGTTTCTAATTGGCTAATTTCATATTAGCATTTTTACATCTTTTCTTTTGATGTGAATCATCATGGGGGAAGAAAACAAGGCAAATGATTTCCTGGCTGAGAAAAACATCTTTGCTTCATTACATAATTTTAATTTGCTCTGGTTTCTAATCTGAACACTGAGAACTCAATAGAGAAAATGTTGCTTTTTAACACATAACTAGGTACATTTACATAACTATGTACATTAAAAATGTTAAAAAGCCAACTTCCACCCTGTCCCATTTGTCAGATCCTGCTTCCCCAAGCTTTTCAAAGTTGAAGTCTGTGATGCCTGTCAATGCAGATTCAGTCCTATCAAGTACTGAGATAGTCTTTACCAGGAAACGTAACGTAACAGCACAGTCTCACCTCAATAAGGCTTAGAGAAAGTCTTGTAGTCAAAGTCACAGTATTTATCTAAGTAGGAGTAAGCCACAAGTACCTGTGAAGTGTCTGATACTAATATTAACACAAGCTGTAATAAATGCTGCCATTTCATAAGAGTTTACGATTTATGGAAACTCATAGAACATTTTCCTACTGCAGGGCTGAGAGAACAAAAAAACTGAAGTACTAATCCAGTTATGGGGAAAAGTCCCTGGTAACAACTTAAATTTTAAATTGTTCTCAGGGGACCTAGACAATGAGAATAAGGGAGAACCGGAAACAGATCAGTCCTCACAGGGGCTAACACTTCAATTCCAATTACTTAATCCTTTACTTGATTAAAATGATTATTGCCCTTAGGCAAACAGGCTGGCAAAAGTAAATTTGATTAAGCTTTTAAGGAAGATAACATCATACAGAACCTCAAATTATCTCTACAATTTTACATTTTCAGTGATGGTCACCAATAGAAAAACCAACCAAGCTTAAGAGGAGACAAAAATCACATGATCCAGATAAAGGCAATGAATCATGAACTTTAAATCAACTAGGCTCAGTGACTTCAAAAATATTAACAAGCAAAAATGAAAACTTTGGAGAACAGGATTCAATAAAAAGAAGCAAATGGAAATTCTACAGCAAAAACTAATATATAAAAACTTGAAATAAGAGTTCAAAGGATGGTGTAATCACAGATTACACACAGTTAAGGAGAAAATTAGTTAGTTGGTCTGTAGGTCAGAAGAAAATATTCAAGTTGAATAATATAGAAAAAAGGATAAAATACTGAAATAGTATAATATGCAGCAAAAATGTTATCATACTTAAAAATAAAAGAAGTATGACTCTTAAAACTGCTTATTGAATATTTTACTGAACTATACAACTGGTACAACAAGACCAAAAAAAAAATATGTGAATTGAGAAAGACGTTGTAAAACTGTCATTTTCATATGTGACATAAGAACATCATAGGATGCAAAAGAACCTAAATAAGGTCTATAAGTAAGGTATTAGAATTAATACATACATTATAAAAGTTATTGAATGCAAGGCCAATATAAAAAACAATTAAAAAATGGAACTTAAAGTAGCTACCTTCACAATATCATAAACACATTAAATATTTAGGCATAAATTTAATCGTAAATATACAAAATCTTTACATAAAAAACTTAAAAACAATATTGAGAGAATTTGTTAAAAACAAATAATTGGAAAAATCTAAGTTGTAGATTGGACAACTCAATTTTTGAAACAAAATTTTCCCAAACTGATTTGTGGATTCAATACAATCCTAACTGGATTTCCAGCAATTTTTAAATGGAAATCAATATTGATTCAAATTTTATCTAAAAACACAAAGCATAATTGTGCCAGGATAAACTGAAAGAATAAAGTATGTGGACTTAATCTGCTAAGTCTCAAGACTTCATAAGTTTACACCCTAAAGCAGATTTCCCAACCATGTCATGACTGACATCTTGGGTAGAATAATTTGTCTTCAGAGGCTTTCTTGTGAATAGAAGATGTTTTCCCACATCCCTATCTTCTACCCACTGCATGCCAGTAGTAACTACTGTCTCCATTTGTCACATACATAATGTTACTAGATATTGCCAAATGTCCCCAACAGGGAGGGGACAAGAATCACCCTTGGTGAAGAACCATTACCCTAGAAATTGTAGGTGTTTATGCAGCAAAAGCCATGTACAAGAATGTTCATAATATTCTTGTTTATGTTCAATGTTTATATTAGTCAAAAAATATAAACAATCCAAAATCCATAAACATTAGAAGGGTTAAAAGTTTAACTGGATTCCATAAAACCTTTACACTAAGCTAATTACAATTATCTGTAAATATACAAATATATTGCACAAACATAATATTTAGCAAAATTAACCAGATAAAAAGAATACCTGCTCTCTGATTCCATTTATATAAATTTCAAACACAGGCAAAGCTAATATATAGTCTTTGAAGTCAGTGTAGTGATTATCTTTGTAGAGGAAAGGAGAAAGAGAGGTTAGAGATTACAGAAAGGCATTATTGTGTTCTTTGAGCTGCTGCTAATGCTCTCTTTTTAACCTATATTTTTATTATCTTGATTTGTTTTATATTACATCAAGCTTTACAGTTATTATGTGAAGTCCTCTGTATGTATATATGAATTGAATAAAACTAAAAATTTCCAACTCTGTCAACAATAAGAAAGTAAAGAAGAAAAAATATAGAATAGGTGGGACAAAGAAAATTCAAAGAAAAAATTATAGATATATACATAAATACGGCAGTAATTGCATTAAGTGTACCAGAACTAAATTTATCAGTTAAAACCAAGTTTGTTATATTTAAGTAGTAAAACATGTAGTTTATACAAGTGACACATGTAAAATAACTGAGAATATATATATTTGTTAAAGTAAAAAAATGAAAAAACAGTCAAATGGTATTAGAAAAAGCTAGTGCAGGTTAGGTCTTAAGGAAGCATTAATAGAGTGCTACATACTACAAAATAATAACATTCAGTTTATGAGAAAAATATAAAAATTTTAATGAATTTGGATTATGTTAAGCAAAGATTGAGAAAAGTACGAGGAAAAATAGACGAATCCACAATTGTCTGAGTAATTGAATGATAAAAGATCAGTAAAAACAGAATATGAACAACACAAGTGAAAACTATAATGCACTAGATATATAGAGAATGTTGCATCCATGAACTGAAGAATATATATTCATTTCCAGCATACATGGTACCTTATGCAAATAACCCTCATGGCATTATTCAGTGAAGAAATGGGAACTATGATGGATGACCACATAGGGTGAATTTTTTTAACAATGCTTTTTAGAAGTTTTTGTACGGATAAAATCTACATTTGTATGTAAAATTTCTAGTTTGTAGGACATACTAGGTATTCAATAATTGTTGCTTTCCTTTCTTTTAATACCACATTTATACCTGCCTATATTTGTGTATCCCTCTGTGTTGGCAATGAAGACACGAAGCTTGATTCCAATCAGCAAAATTTTTAATCTATTCGACTTGAACTTCTAATGATTATTTTAAGATCTTTATGGTTGAAGTAGGTTTTCTCTTTTGGACCTCAAAAGCAGGTTTTATATGGCTTATCTTATAATTACCACTTCCTTTCTGTTCTATGGTCATGGTTTGTTCATGCTTAAAATTAGGCTTGGCAAATCCATATGTATCTTCTTTGTATTTGTTATCACAGCTTACTTCTGTTTCCTTTGTTATGCTATAGTGAAAATAGTACAGGTCACAGATTCAGAATACACAGGTTTGCATCTTGGTTCTACCAATAGAGAAGTCTGCTCCCTCATCCCTAAAATATACTGTTGTTATACGGATTAGAAGAGATCACACCTGTTAAATTGTGTCGTCAATTCTAAAACCATACAAAAGTAAGTTTACTAACTTTCGCTATCAGAGTCTATATCTACCTGTAGGAGTATGGCTGTCAAAAGCAAACTCCACTTCCGTCACTAAGACTAGATTGGCTTAGTCTTTATGGGGAAATAAAGGAATTACTCAAAATAATTAGCCCTTTTGAATTTGTATCATTATTACTATTTTGAGATATTGATATTAAAACTTTGAGAGGTTTAATGGGTTGCCAAATGTCTGAAGATGGCATTTTTTCCATTTAATTATGTTTATGACATAAATATAAGAATTCAGTGTCTTATGACAAATACCAGAGTGATAATTGGAATAGATTCACATCTTTGAATTTAATCATTTGATCTCTATCCACAAGTAATGTAGATATAGATATTTATTATATATTAAGATAATAACAACAGCTAAGATGTATACTGGCATCACTGAATACTCTGCCACTTGCCAGTAATGGCTATATTCTTGCGGTGCTTGCTTCTTGGTCAAAAAGATAAATTACGAGGACTCTCTTTATATGTAGAATGCATCTGTAGCTTAGAAGAATGCTGGCCAATAGGATTAAATACGATTCTAAGTTGTGAAATTCCACAATGAATTTCTCCAGCAAAAACTATCCAGTTTTTAAAATAATGTACACTTAAATATTCCTTTATGTAACCCATTCTTTCAAAAATGTATGCTCAAATCTTAACCTTAAGGAAATAAACTAAAAGTCCTTTTCCTTGAAATAAAGTAAGTTGCATTTTAAACAAATGATCCACTGACCTGTTTACCAACTTGTTTCTAATTCTCACAAGACTCATTTTGACCACTGTTATAGTACGTGGCTAAAACCTAGCAAAATTTATTATTTTATATCCTCATCCCTATTTCCAGCTCTGCTCCTGTCTTTTTTCCTATCAGTTTATAGATGGAGAGAGAGAAAAATGACTCAAAATTTTTTCACCCAATGTTTTATGTTTTCTGGGAAATAGACATAGGAACGTCTGTGGCCTCAGGGATAGCTTAATGACAATAAGTACTGAAGGCAGAAGCTTGGGAAATTTTATGACTATACGACCTTCCCCATGTGGTATGAATCAAACAAAAACCCAGGTAAAGTTAGAGACTTTCACAAGGATTTTACTAGCCAAATTTACTCTCCAAATAGCATTCCCTTTTCATTGTAGCTGCACTGAGCACTCTGAAAGTGTAGGGATCAGCGCTTGCAAGAACATGAAAAAAATCACCTCTTCATCATTTTTTGTCTTTGATCCTGGTGCCTCTCCCCCTTTTTTTACACTGGAATTTTATATTCTTTATCGTTTGGATTTATAGAAATCATGGCACTTGGATCTCTCCCTCATGTCCAGCTTCCAGGAATATTGAGGATTAACTACAACTGACAAGTACAACAGGGAAACGTGAAAACCTAGGTTGGTTCACTAGGAAACACAATGCTGAAGGAAGAGCTAAACTTGTGTATTAAAGAATGAGAGGGAGCTGGACTGCTGTTTAATTTTGGAATATGTATAGTTGAATTCTATCAATAGATGCTTATCTGATAAACCAAGAATACTGTCTATTATACCAAGGCCATAAAAATTATAATAAAAATAACAACTTCTGAGCATGGTACTCTTTTAGGCCCTTGTAGCATGGTATAACAGAAAAAAAAAAACAACACTGAGATTAAATGGGAGACAGAAGTTCTATTATCAGCCTAACCTTAAACATGCCGTATGACCTGGGAAAGTCACTTAATCTTTATGAACTATAACTATACCAGTAAAATGAAGTCAGGGTAAGGATTGGGCAAATTCCTGGGATCTAAAAGTCAAAACACTTACCAACTTCTCTTTCCCCTTACAAATTGGCACTCCATTTTATGCTTTATCTTTTCCACCACTTTACTGGAGAATTATCTGGGCTTTATCACTGCATTTTCTCTTTATTCATTTCTTCCTCATCCCTTGCAATGTGAATTATTCCACTTCACTGAAACTGTATTCCTGATAGTGCTCCATGAAACCTTCCCCAGGATCCTCAGATGATTTTTAATTTGGGCTTGAAAGGCATTTTCTAAATTCAATGATTCCTTTTGATACACCCTATCCTTCATTTTACATATATTCACTATTATATTTTAAGCAGCTTTGACTACAGCTTGATTACTTACCTTTATCACTCCCACATCTCCTAGATATGTGGCTGGCATAAATAATTATTTGTTGAATTGTTACTGTTAGATTCTGTGGGTCTTACTCTTTGGACAATTGGGCTTGAGTAGTACATGCATAACCTTAATAATAATGATAAAAGTTATTTCATTTATATAATAAATATGTTCTCTACATAATATGTTCTATGGCTTATCCAAATTTCCTAGCATTCTACCTATTTGGCAGAAATGTAAAGTGGTCATTATATTAGAGATCACTAACCCTGTGTATTATGGTACCGTATAATTTAGCTTCTACTAAAGACTCAACTATTCTATTTAATATTCAAAGAAATACTTGGCATACCAATATCAGGAAATAAAAATCAAGTGCTGAAATCCAAAAGAATGGCATATATTTTTAATGTACTTACATGGTGGGAAGGGTGTGTCAATTAACTATCAGAAACGAATGCAATTCTTTAATTTTAAAAATGATAGCTGAGCTTTCCTGGTGATGCAGTGGTTGAGAGTCCCCCTGCCGATGCAGAGGACATGGGTTCGTGCCCCGGTCCGGGAAGATCCCACATGCCGCGGAGTGGCTGGGCCAGTGAGCCATGGCCGCTGAGCCTGCGCGTCCGGAGCCTGTGCTCCGCAACGGGAGAGGCCACAACAGCTAGAAGCCCACATACCGCAAAAAAAAAATTTAAAAAAGTGATAGCTATTTAGCTAATTTCTCTCAAGTTTCACTCAAAACACCTGTATATACTATTAAGACAACAATACGATGAAAGTTAGGATTACAAACATTTGTATTATATTCACATCAATTTAAAAAATGATGGGATCAAATTTGAAAGCATAGTTATATTGTATGCACATGCCTACCTCCAAAAAAGGAATGGAAAAGGCTTTTGACTCCTGTTTTTAGCATTTAGCTTATATATTCATTGGAGTTAGCTGGGTTTGAATGGGTCCTCTGAGAAACAGATGCCAAGAAGAAAGTACTTTTCAAGTTATTTCTTGGAGAATATGTCCATGAAGGCGAAAGGGGAGAGAGCATGTATAGACAGGCAGAAACTTCTGAGTCAGGTCTGATACCTGTGAAAGGAAAATGGGAAGCAAGGGGGATCATGTAGGCAGAAGCCTCAGGCTGCAGTGCAGCTCTGAGGAAGTCTCACCCAGACAGATGAGAGTGCAGAGCCAAGATTTCTCATTAGAGGAGCCCCATATTTGGCAGGAGTGGTCACACTCTAGTGCCCCATGGTGCTCAGTCATTGGCTAGAAGCTGCCTGGGCATGGCCTTGACATGAATGCTCTGGCAGATCTAAAGGTGCAGAAGCTAGAGACTTTTTGAAGGGAACAGCAGTTATTCTCTAAGGACCTTCTGAGCAATGCGCCCCCATGACTGCCAAAGCAGAAAATCTCAAATCTAATATGTGACAAACGTGTTCTGATCTGTTCAGGATCATGCCATCTCTGTACACATCAGTTTTTCTCTCTACATGAATTCATGAAAGAAAATAAATCTCTGGGTATGTGATGCTAATGGATCATAGATGGAAATGACTGTTGGTACCTTGCGGTCTGGATGTGTCAACAGAGAAATTGCATATGGTCAGGAATAAAGCAGAAAATTCTGGCACAATCTTCCTGTCATGTGATTGACTCTGGAAAGCGCTTTATCTGTCAGAGAATAACTAAACAACTTAAGAATCCTTGGCAAAAGCCAGAGAATATTTTCATTCCTAGAGGGAGACAGTTATTAACTCAGAGTCAAGAAGAGGCCAAGTAGGAGAAAGACCTTAGGTTACACACAGCACTTAGAATAAAACCCAAGCTCTTTACCTTGGCCTACACCTGCTTTCATTTTTGCCTATATTTCATTATGTTTCATTTTTTCCCTTACAATAAGCAGTTGAAAGCCACTCTGTTTTGATTTTGTTTTTACTTTCTCAAAAACTGGAAGCTTTTTCCTACCCTAGAGACTTTACACAAGTGTCTCCTGTCCAGAATATCTTCCCAAGCCTTTCCACTGTGGCTGGCTCCTTCCCATCAAATGGATCTCTGAGACCTGCCCTTGAACACCCTCTGTAAGGAGATACCCCACACTCCTTGTCTTCATCACAGTGACATGCGAGCATCCTTCATAATGATTTGTATTATACAGTTGTACATGTACATATTATTTTTACACAGGACTTTACAATCCATTAGGGCAGTGACAGTGTGGTTTTGTACACTTACTACACAAAGTCATAGCATAGCAATACATATTTGTTGAAGAATTATTTAATGGACTAACGAATGGCTATGTATGCGGCCATGGCTCACGGGCCCAGCCGCTCCGTGGCACTTGGGATCTTCCCGGACCGGGGCACCAACCCGTGTCCCCTGCATCGGCAGGCGGACTCTCAACCACTGCGCCACCAGGGAAGCCCTATATCAACGTTTTTGATATGCATCACAAAATTCACAACACTGCCCTTCAAAAAGGTTGTAAAATTTTATATTCCTCGCATCAGTTTATGAGAGCAAACGCTTCCCTCTTCTTCCTTAACAAAGGATTTTATGACTTAAAAGAGTTGTTCAAATAAGTGAAAACAGCATTCATTGTTTTTTAAATTTATGTTGAATTCTATTCAGGTTGAACATTATCTCAAATGTGGTAACATTTTTATTTCTTCTATTGTAAACTATCTGTTCATGTTTTTTTCCCTATTTTTTGGATATACCAAAAAATATATATCCAGACTGGATAATTTAAATGAAATATGTCTATGAAAATCATATAAAACCATAAGAAAGAATGAGCATTCTGTGATGTGGAAAACTATCCATGACATATTGAGATAGGACTTGATTATTATTCAGAAAGGAAGAGATAAACCCATCAACCCAGTCCTCCCATAAAAACATGTTCTTCTGAAATTTTTAAAATATCTGAGTACATGTGATACATGCCTAAATTTCAGTAGTATCCAGTGGACAACACTATCTTACTTACATGATTGAACTGAAATGGTTTTCTGTATTGTTGTGCAAAGCAAAATAAAACAAAGAAAAATACTTCTATGTAAAGCAATGATACATGTAAATAATGAGTAGGTGGCTTAAAGCAATAATGTGAAAAGTGCTTACATTTTTCTGGGCTTTGGCTTCTTTCTTTGAACTTTTAACTTCAGCTGGTTTCTTCTCCAGGCTTCCAGCCCCAATTACTTGCTAAACTTAGCCCAGAATTTCATTCACTCACCTCAAGATGGGTAACTTATTCTCATTCTTAGTCCTGACATTTTTGAATTCTTGATAAATTGAGATTAAAAACATATTTACAGCTTGTGTCTTAAAATTTTATTTTACTTTGAGGCAGGCTGTCCTCTTTACAAAGCCACTGTCTGTATATGCTCTATAGCAGGGGTTTCAAAATGTGGTCTGTGGCCCCCTTGGATTCCTGGAGCCTCTTTTAGAAGATCTTGAAGTTATAACATTTTCTATATCTAGACTAAGAATCTCTGCCTGTTTTTATTCTCTCACACTGTGTTGCAATTTATACTGACTAGACAAAAGCAATGGTGTGTAAATCCATGGTGTCTTAGCATAAATCAAGGCATAGTCATCAAGCTGTATGAGCCATCATTGTGTTCTTCACCATCACACACACACACACACATACACACATACACACACACCCCAATAACATGGCAGTTTCATTTAAGAATGTTCTTGATGAATTTTTAAGTGTTACTTTAATTAATTCTTAATCTTTGAGTATATATACACATTGTGGATGATAAGTGGGAAGTATGCAAACAGCACTTTTGCTACACACTTGATGGCTGTCAAAAAAAAAATCACCTGTGCAATTATTTGATTTGTAAACTGAACTAGCTGCTTCTTTCATAGAATAGATATTTTCTTGAAAAAATTATTAACAAATTATTTAGGCTTGGATATGAGACAGATATTATATCAAATTAATGAAATGAGCCTACAGTTCCAGTAAATAAATGAGAACTTGTTGCCAATGATAAAATTAAAGCTTTGTATCAACCAATATGAGCTTGACATCTTCCCATATATAAAGATTTTTCTGATGAGGTCAGTGGCAATATTAATGAAAGTGATATTTTGATATTATGTAATGAAATGTGCCAACGTTTGAAAGGTCTGCATAACTTACTGAACAGATATTTTCAAGATGACCAACACATAATATCACAAAATAATGATAGACACAAGGTCTATTCTAAGTGCATGATAAGCCAATAGATTTTAATATGCAAACGTATGAAAAGTTCATTGATATAAGTTCCAGACTTTACATTAAATCTAAATTTTAATATTGTTGGTATTTAGCATAGTATCAAAGAAGAATATCTTTTATCTAAAAAAAGCAATTATAATATCTCTTTCTTTCCCAACTACACATATACATGAATGTATTTTCCTCCTATACTTCAATCCAAACAACATATCACAGATTGAATACAAAAGGACATACGAGAATTCAGTTGTCTTCTATTGAACCAGATAAAATTTACAAAAGTGTAAAACAGTGTCACTCTTCTCACTACTTTTATGTGTTGTAAAATATGGTTGTTTTGTATAAAAAAGATGTTAGAATGAGTTTATTGTTGTTACTTTAAAATAAATACATAATTCTAAATCTTCTTAGTTTTAATTTTAAACCAGTAAATATTAATACGTATAGTTCACATGAATAAATGTGTAAGAATGTAAGTTTTACGTGTGTAAATTTTGTTGTGAGACAAAAAGTTTGAGGACTGCTGTGCCAAAGAATTCCCTCCAGGCACTACCCCCACTCTAGCCAGCTATACATACAGAGCTCTACTTCAGGCAAAATTAGATAATTGTATATTTTGTTTCTACTTCTTAATCTAAATTGGGTTTGTCTTACTTCTTTCCCATCTTCCAGCATTGTCTAGCATAGTCTGAGACTAGATAAGTAAATTTGCCTGTTTCCTGGAAAAAAAAGCATTAGGAATCAAACTTCTGTAATATAAAGATCTATAGATAAACAAATGTGATAAATGTCTTTGAGCTTTGTCAACAGGCCTTTGTCTTTCTCTCAAGTGATTAGGAACTTAGGTGAGAAAAGGGTATGCTGGTGACTGAGCCAAGTTGTTCCCCAACATCTGTCACATTAGTTGGGAATATTGATAAGTAATTGGGAGAACAAAACTTAGATGGAAGGGTTGAGGTTTCCTTCTAGTGTAGCCAACATACATAATTGGGAATTAGTGGCCCCATTGTGAGCATAGTACTTGAGGGTCTTTGATCTGTGTATTCTGCTGGTTAGTATGTTATACAATATGATAATTTTTAACTCCCAAGGCTTTGACATGTGACTCTAAATCTAAAATCATATAGAACCTGTTCTTGTCAACCTGGGACTAAATACAAAAATTCTATTTATGGGCTGATGTCCGTTTTATTATGGGTTGTGTAGACCTGAAGCAAGTGCATGGACCTCAAAAAATACATGGGTTTCACTAAAGTACAGGGGCTTAACAACAGTGATCCTCAGGATGCCAGTTGTTGCAGCTTGACCTCAGCAAGAAAGGTGCTGGCCTTGCTAGCCAAGTCCACCTTATAGAGAGACACACATTTCTGAAAGGACCTCAGGGTCCAGACTGCTGCAGCTTAACTTTGAACTTCACAGGTTCAGCTTTTCCTGGTTTTGGCAATGATTCTATTATATAAAAAATGTCTCTGCATATACAGTCTTTTAGACATGAGAAAAAAAACAAATAAATACTTCTTTCCCTGTGTTCTTTAGCTACATTCCATCCCGGACTTTAAACTGTGCAGTACTGATTTTGATGCATGCTTATAAAGCTTCTAGCTCTAAATTGTGCCGAGCATAGATGGGCAGTACTACATCAGCTACCCAAATTATGTTTCTTTTTCTAAATGTCATTTTAAGTGCCTTGAGGTCAAGAGAAAAAATTCTAGGGAAATTAATGTATCTTATCCTCCAGCTCAAGAGGCAACATCTTACTATACGATCTCAAGTTGACTGTGAAATTTAATTACTTTCGCCTTCTCTGTGGCTTGGTGTTTTTGTGATGCATATTGGCCCCATGGATGCAAGAGCAGTATATTTAATGAATCAACATTTTAAAAGAATATATTTCTTAATATAAAGGCTGTATGTTCTTTCTTTGGTAAATATGCAGAAACAACTCAATAAATTTTATTTAAAATTCAAAGTGAAAAGGCAATTTTGAAGGCCTCTAACAACTTGAGGTTCTCTGTATCTAGGACACAGTTTTGAAGGAGGTGTCTATGTCCATGATTGAGGAAAAGAGGTGGAGTAGTATCAGTTGAGGGATATCAGTCTCAAAATAACAGAAGGTGATGAAAGGCAGAGAACAGTAGCTGTGAGAAGTCGAGCAAAATTTCTGATGGGAATGACTAAGTATGAATTTGTGAGATAAGGTATTGTTTTCTTGGGAATATCAGAAATATCTTAATAGGAAAACCTAGCAAACCAAATACCCTGCAATAAATTATTCATTGAATAATTTACATGTGCCACATGTGCCCTAAGCTCTGAGCTATACAGAAATGAAGTGTACAGACAAAGGCCCTATCCTTAAGGAATTTATATTCTCATTTGTAAATTCTATAGTTAAATAGGATGCAGTTTTGAAAAGTCATAAATGGGACATTTATTGGAAATATAAATGATCAAAGTTGGAGTGGGTGTGGAGAAAAGGGAAACCTCTTGCACTGTTGGTAGGAATGTAAATTGATACAGCCTCTATGGAGAACAGTATGGATGTTCTTTAAAAAACTAAAAATAGAACTACCGTATGACCCAGCGATCCCACTACTGGGCATATACCCTGAGAAAACCATAATTCAAAAAGAGTCATGTACCACAATGTTCATTGCAGCTCTATTTACAATAGCCAGGACATGGAAGCAACCTAGGTATCCATCAACAGATGAATGAATAAAGAAGATGTGGCACATATATACGATGGCATATTACTCAGCCATAAAAAGAAATGAAATTGAGTTATCTGTAGTGAGGTGGATGGACCTAAAATCTGTCATACAGAGTGAAGTAAATCAGAAAGAAAAACAAATACCCTATGCTACCACATATATATGGAATCTAAAAAAAAAAAAAAGGTTCTGATGAACCTAGGGGCAGGACAGGAATAAAGACACAGACATAGAGAATGGACTTGAGGACATGGGGAGGGGAAAGTATAAGCTGGGACAAAGTGAGAGAGTAGCATTGACATATGTACACTACTAAATGTAAAGTAGATAGCTAGTTTACGGTAAGCAGCTGCATGGCACAAGGAGATCAGCTTGGTGCTTTGTGACCACCTAGAGGGGCAGGATAGGGAGGATGGGAGGGAGACGCAAAAGGGAAACGATGTGGGGATATATGTATGCATATAACTAATTCACTTTGTTATACAGCAGAAACTAACACGACATTGTAAAGCAATTATACTCTAATAAAGATGTTAAAGTAAATAAATGCATAAATAAATACATACATAATTTTTTTTTAAAGTTTGGTGACCAAAGGAAAATGGAAGCACATGGTAAAAGAGAGATTAGAGTATGTGGTCAAAGTCAGCCTCCTGGTGAGCAATTATTAGAGCAATTTGAAGGGCCTGTCACTGTGGGAAACTGATCTTCAGGTTGCTACTTCTCTAGGGCACCATCTCTTAAGCTTGTAATATTCTAAAATCATATTCCTATATAAAAAGAAAGAAAAAGAGTGGCAGACTGCCATTCTGCATTCAGAAAAATATAGAATTGGAGTTACCATTATCCCTATAGACTATGTTATGGCAGGCTTAAATCTTGTGGAGTTTAATTTACAATCAAAGGAATATCTATGGAGCATGTACTCTATGAAAAGCACTGTGCATGTTTCTAAGAACACAACATTGATAAGATGTTTTATCTGTCCTCAAAGAGCTCAGAGTATGATGGGAAGGGAAAAGGGGAGACACAATTTCTAACAATATGTTAAATATTATGATAGAGGTCTAGAGAAGATGCTAGAGTAGAGTCTTAATTTTATGCATCGTATTTTCCAAATTACTATAATTAAAGGCAGAGGTAGTAGTATGAATATTTCATATCAGGTAAGGGATAAACATTGACCAATCAGAATGGAATTGTCAACAACCACTAAGGACATCCTGGGACAAACCTGATGCATGTCAGCCCTGATTTTGAGCCATGTGCTACCATAATTATTGTTTGCCAGAAATAATAAGGCCTTGAGCCCAATACCAGTGAGCTATATATTCTATTCTATTCTATTCTATTCTTTATTACTGTAACTAAAGGAAATGCTAAGCCAAAGAAGGTGATAGACAAATATCTATCAACTCTGAAAGATGGGTATAAATTGGTGATGCTGACTCTACCAAATAACAGTGTCTTCTGTGTTGTGTGATGCTGAGGATTCCATTGTGTTTAAAACTCCTGTAACTCATCAAACAGGTGAAAAAAAACACAGCTTATTGCCAAAACATTATGCATCACCATTTTCACCTCTTCAGTTATTAGTTGTCCAGAGATAATAATTATCACATTTGAATTATACATTTTTCAGTGCATAACTTTAATAAATATGACTTTGTTGTGTGTACCATCTGATTTTAAAACATTATTAAGGGATTTCCAAGGAAATACAATAGGAAACAATTCCAACCACAAGCAAATCATCTGAAACACAAGCACTTTAAACATCGAATCACTAATACTTCATCAAGTTCCCCTGCATCTTCTCTCCCCTGGAAACTTGGCTGGTTTGTTTGCTTGTTGACTTTGCTTCATAACATTCAACTAATAGAGCTTGGATTCATAACCTGACTCCACCGTTATCAACTGAGTAAATACTTACTTACATACTTCTGTTGCTTGACTAATATGTGCTTCATATTAGAAACTGGGGATAGTGGCATCAAAATTAGAAATGTCTTGCTATTAAAAAAGACAAGGCTCTCAGTGTATGCGTGGTTTGTAGTGTCAAATAAATAGTAGCTAAAAATTGTAACTAAGGCTTTTTTAAAGAGCTTTTTTCAGGGATTTAAAGAATGGGACTCACCAAAATTGTTTGCATTTGTTATCATTCAGTATTTCTTAGATTTAATTTATTTCTGCAACATATACAATTGTTATAACGAGGAAAAATTACTCAGAGCTTACCACTTGAAGGCTTGTTGTGAACACAAAAAAATAATTCATTTACCTTAGGAGAGTTTGTGAAGATTAATGAGTTGTTTCTTTGGGTTCAAGTTTTCCACATGCACGGAGTTCACTATGGTGATGTAATTAATTTCACAACACCAGGGTTTTGTCATCCAACATTCCTGTGCCATGCAGCTATGATAAGTATTCTTTAATTAAACCTCAAAATTTGCCACTGTTGTTACATAGTACAGCTGGAGCACAGATATACCTCTGTGGGCCACAAAGGTTTTAATATGCAGCTGGGGAAGTTTAGTAATAGAATGTTTACATGAAAGCCTTCTGAGTTGGTGTCCAAAGTTCTTAAAACTTTTAATAAGTACTTATATCTAAAGAAACAAAAATAACAGGGGGTGCTTAATGAGCTTGTTTTGTGGTTATAACTTAGGGAGGACAACAGAGTATGCTCCTGGGCTAAGGAGGGAAGAAGAACCTTTCGTGATTCTCCTGGGCTCCCAGCTTTAGAACTGGCAGGCTCCTAGAGAATTACTTTTCTGTGAATACAGATGAAAATAATCTTTCTCTTAGGACTTGGAGTACAAAAAGAAAAATAGACCAAATAAGGTTGGTTTAGTTTGATGCTCATTATTCCAGCCCTATAAAATTAGGAAGTATATTTAAGTCTCTGTCTGGCTTGAACTATTTCAGTGGGTGATTCAATCATGGCTCAGAAACAAAATAAATATGTATATTTATTCAAAGGTTCAAAGTAATAAGTGTGGTTTGTTTTGTCCTTTGATTCAGGATTTGGTTCAAATTTGTATTAGTGACTTGATAAAAATTAGGATGAAGAAGTACAATCTAGTGCAATGGATAATAGCTCAGGTTCCTGTCCCCATCACTTATCACCTATGTAATCTTAGATGAGATACTAAATATCTCTTAACTTTGGTTTCTTTATCTTTATAATTGGATTAACGGTCATATTTATTTCACAGAGCTGCTATGAATATTGAAAGAAATAACGAAAACTGCTTATAAGCTGGGCACATAGCAAGCATTCTATAAATGGTAGTGATAATCATGTAAAAGAGCATAGCAGAGTAATCTATTGAGTTATTAAATCACATTGTGTTCCATATGGCTCTAGGAAATGAGAACACACTAGAGATGCACCTCATAACATATATTGGGCTTCTGTCTTCCCTACCCAATATGCTAACACCAGGCTATAATTTTTGAAAATTTAAATCTATTGAGAAAAATAATTACTTGAGAATATCTGCAAAAACTCAAAATAAAAAAAATTTCAAAATGTAAATTCTGGACCCAAAAAAAAACACAGTAAAAACAGTTAAGATCTCAGAGGTTGGATTTATCTGCAGGTTAAATATAGCTGAAACATGAATTAGAGTACTACAAGAAAAATATACAGGTAAAATGAAGAAAGGAGAGACAAAAGAATGAGGCTGGGAGTAAGGTTAAGATACATAAAAGACAGAATGAAACGGCATAACATACATAGAATTGGGGTCCTAGATCAAGACTTGCAAATAATAAAAGTTCAAAAATTATATGTTGGATTAACAAATGAATGAATGAAGTAGGAAAGATATACTATGAATTGTTATTCAACAAATATTTGTTAAATATTTATTTTACTTTGCTAATGAGTGATTCAAGGATGTATGAGGCAGTTCTTTGGTCACAAAAAAAACTTAAAATTCAAAATAAAACAAAATATTTTCGTACTTAGAATGTTTCAGAATGATCATGGGTACTATAGGAAGCTAACTGAGGGTTTGAGATAGGTTCATAAAAGCTTTGCTTTTATACTTGCTCTAAGAACAGTTTATCTGATCATTCCACTTTTTATGTATTCTATTTTGTGCCAATGTCCTGACTATTAGTAACATCTTTATGGAGAAAGAAGATATTGATAACTCCATAGAGTAGGTATAAGAAATATTACCTCAATAGAAAAGAGTATCAATTTTATTCAGGAGTACTTTTAAAATAAATCATATTGTTATTTAAATGAAGTTAATAAGAACTATTGAATTTATTATAGAAATGTTTATTTCCCCAATAAAAACAACCTCTAAAATGTTAGCATTATTTGCAACTGAATGCCTGAATGGTATTCATGACTGATGGTTTTAATCCAGAATTTATTTTCTCGTGAAGCATATGATTTTCTCCCCCACTTTCAGATCAGTAGGGCAATATGTCACTTCCAAACAGTACCGAATTTGAAGTTTGGACTACTATCATGTTGCAGTAAAACTCCCATCGACTAATCGCTGTCTTTTCCCCATTCCTATTCCTTTTCCAAAGTATATATAGAAAGACATATGCTCAGCTGGTTTCCTCAAATCCAATCCTTCAGGCAGAAAGACAAGTTGGTCTGAATTATTTTTTTTCTCCTTTTGCCTCACTCTCTTATGACCTGACTCTTCATGCCTGAAAATAGATCAGAGAGTGTATTAAATTAACTTGTGCTATTTTATTTCTGACTGCTTCAGGAAATAAATTATCAAAGCTGAAGTAAAGTTTTCTTCTTCCTCTTCTTTCCTTAATATCCTTAAGGAAACCTTCTTGGACTATGACTTCAGATGGAAAGGCTTTAAACTCCAGAATTGACTTTAAACTTTATTTTGAGGTGAGCATCAATCACTAATTAACAGTACTTGGCTCATTTCTTTGGTAACACTTCCAATTAACTACCATTATTGAAGACTCAACATGTACCAGGCACTTACTGCTACTTTTTTTGATATACTTATTGACATTCATGTATTTTAATTTGCATTACAATGCCCTATAAAACATTTTGGGGTCCTTAAAATATTTTACCACCAGAAGAGATGGAGAATCAGAGTATCATAGCTTCTAGGTGGTAGGACAAAGAATTAAGAAATATAGTGTTATAAGGGAGCTTAGCTTTCAGTAAAATTCTCTCATTTTTACTGAGGAGAATAGTGAAATAAATAGCTCATAAAGTGAAATAATATTATAAAAAACTTAAATTGTACTATGATCAGTCATGGATACAAAATTCTGCATGGTGTTAGTCCCTGCATCCATTGGGTTCTCTCTGTTTCTGGTACATATTTTTTATTGTTTATTACATGCACTTATTCTTTCAACCAACATTTATGAGGGCTTCTTCTGTACCAGATACTGTTCTAGGCTTTGGGGACACAATGGTGAGGAAAAATAAAAGTATTTTTTATCATCTGGAGTTTATACTCTGGCAGGGGAGACAGACAGTAACAAAACACATTCATTAATTGTATAGAAGAGGCACAGTAACCATGAAATAATGCAGCATAAACTTTAGGGCCCCTCACTTATGTTGACCCATTCCAAGATGTGGGAGGGACACTACCAATATATGTCATGTGGTCATATCATTTTGTAAAATTTGTAATTAATCCAAATCTGTGACAATTGGTTAAGACTATTACATCTTTCTGCTTTAACTTTTCTACTTGTCACACTTAGACAGGTGGTAGCATTCTTTACTTCCAACTAATGTGAAGTTAAGTCTACATCACATTACAAATAAAAACTTCTGTTCATCAAAAAACTGCTTTAGAGATTAAAATACAAGTAAAGACAAGTACATTTAAAGATACAGTGCAACTTCACATACAAGAAAATACAAGTACTTTTAAAAAAAGCAAAAATTACGTAAAGCTTTATAGATACATAGATGTGAAAAGATAGACTGATAGATGATAGAGAAATAAATATATACAATAAAAGAGAGTCTAATGGAAAAGTCATTAAGAGACTTGAATAATAATTTTATAAGAGAATCTCACCAAATTATCAATAAAATTATAATCAGCTTCTCCAGTAATCAGTAAAATGTAAATTAAAATGAAAATTAAGTATCCTTACATACACAACACAATTGCTAATACTTAAAAAAATGCAAAGTTTCAGAAAGAATATGACACATTAAGAAATGTCTTACACTGTTATTGAGAGTGAAAATTGGTGTAACCACTTTAGAAAACATTAAAACTCAGTATATATGCATAACCCTTGACACAGCAGTTTCACTTACATGAATATTCCCAGCAGAAGTCTGTGCAGTTCTGCACCAAAATACAAGTATTAATACAAAAAAATTCATAGCAATTATTCTCAGAACAAAAAATTGGAAGCTGTGACAAAGTGAGAGAGTGGCATGGACGTATATATACTACCAAACGTAAAATAGATAGCTAGCGGGAAGCAGCCACATAGCACAGGGAGATCAGCTCTGTGCTTTGTGACCACCTAGAGGGGTGGGATAGGGAGGGTGGGAGGGAGGGAGACGCAAGAGGGAAGAGATATGGGAACATATGTATATGTATAACTGATTCACTTTGTTATAAAGCAGAAACTAACACACCATTGTAAAGCAATTATACTCCAATAAAGATGTTAAAAAATAAATTAATAAAAATAAATAAATCCAAAATTAAAAAAGACTTAAAATTTTCAATAGAAGTGTGCATAGCACATTCACTAGCATGGATACACCTAATTAACAATGTTTAGCAGAAGCAGCTATTATACACAAAGAAATGGTTTATATAAAGATCAAAAACAGGCAAAAAACAAAGCACTTGTTAAAATCAGGACAGTGCTTATTATTGTAAAGATATGATGGAGTTGTGATGCTTTCAATACTGGGTACTTTGAATAATTTTCATTTTTTGCCAGTCTGATAGATAATATGATATATTTGTTTTATTTGGCATTTTCAGAATTATTATCAAGTGAGAACACTTTTTCATACAGTTACTGGCCATTTGCATTCTAGTGAAGGTTTTGTAGTCACACCATTTGCCCAATTTTTAAAAATGGGCTTTGTTCTGTTCTTTTTTTAAAATCAGAATTTTTGTAGGTAATTATTATTAACTCTTCAGCAAATAGTTTGAAATCCTTTTTTTCTAGTTGTATTAGTTGCATTTCTTTAAAATGTTATCATGTTATATTTCTTATCGATTATTTATATTTAGTATATGTTTGCAATAAAAACTTTTAAAACATATGATTTAATTAATCAAATTAGAAATGATTCCAAAGTTTCCATCATAAGTAGAATACTCTCCCAATTACAGGATGATAACAGTAAGTTTCTAAATTTTGTTTAATATGCAAAAGTTTTTTACATCTCTAATCTATCTGAATTATATGTGTCTGTGCATGTATATCATAATCATTCAGTAGGATAAACACATATACACGTGCTTTGACTAAAACATCTTAAGCATCACTCATGGCGTACTGGAATAAGAGTTATTCCTGGTGTCACATGATTTTGGTTCTAATCACATCTTCTTCACTACTTTGTCGTTAAACATCAAGAAAGTCACTTTATATCTCTGGTCTGTTACTTCAGCTGTGAAATGAGTTGCTTTGACAAGATTGTATCTAAGGAATCTAAGAATTTATTAGATAGGAAGTGAATCCTTTTCAACAGTTTTGCCTCAGTTTATGCATGCGGTGTGTGGTCCTGATCTCTGCAAGAACCTCAAAATCTGTAACCTTCTGCTGGTTAAAATTCATTCTCCCTTCTGAAATTAGAAGGAAAAGTAATGTGCACATTATCTATACTAGTCACATTTATAATTAATTTCTTGGATCTTAAATTCCTTTGTCTATGTGGAATTTCTGACCTCATACATGCAACCATTGCTGATTTGGCCAAGGGTGCCACCAGACCCAAATAAATTTACTCTTCAAGATGCCTAGGTTAATACTTGTAGCTTGAATATAGAAGATTCAGAATATAGAGAAATCAGTTTTATTCCTCTGGTAGTTACAACAAGAGAACTGTATCCTTCTTGGATTATGTTTCTTAGGAGTCATATGCAAACTGTCATAGGAAACAAAAGAAAAGCATTTTGAGTAAGAGGGTGATAAGACAGGTAGAATAAGAGAAATGGAGGTGAGGGGACAAGAATTCCTGTGAGACAAGAGAACAGCTTCCTTTTTTCAGAGCTTTCAGGTTTAAGTGAAACATGTCTACTTAATTCACTTTCTTTGGGTTCCATGAAAACATTCTGTGAACCTACTTTCTATAAATTTCTCTGAGTGCTATGGACTTCATTGTGTCCTCCCCAAATTCTGTGTTGAAGCCCTACCTGCCCCTATTGTGATGGTGTTTGGATATGGGACCCCTCAGAGAGAATTCAGTTTAGATGAGGTGATGAGGGTAGGACCCTCATGATAGGATTAAATGCAGAAAATATACTGGCTTATCAAAACCATGAGAGTAGAATATATACAAGTGGGCTTCTTAACCCTTAAAACACCATCTATAAGTTAAGTATAAATGAGAATAAGGTGGTTCCCATTAGTGAATTAAGAAGACAATTTGAACAGATACTCTAAAATTAAGTGGAAAAAACAGGTGGGATTTTAGAAAGAAAACCTAGGCCAGAAAAACAAAATAACCCAGAAAATCATAAAGATAATTGTAACTCAAAAATATTGGCTTTGATTGCTTAAAGATCCTATTCTAGGTTATTAATATTCGTTGTAATATGTTGCATATACATTTTAGTTTTCTGCCTTCTTTTGTTCCTTTGGGAATGGCTGTTTTCACAATTTCTCTCTTTTCTCATTTTGCTTTTCCTTAGGCAAATCTTTTAGTCTCTTCAAACACCTTCCTTTCTTAGTTGCAATTAACAGAATTATAGGATTTCAAGCTCAAACTTTTATTTTTGTCTTAGGATTCAAGGAATTGGCCCTTATATCAAATAGGTCCTCAGCTCAAATTTGTGAAACAAAATACAGGCACCCAATGCAGGGATTAGTGCCCACAAAATGAGATTCCAATATAGATGTTCTTAGGAGCAAAGGTGCTGGCAACAAACAGTCCCATCCATAAATTTCAAAAAATCATTTGATGGCATCTAAGATTTACTGAATAATTTCCAGTCTCATTTGAATTTTAAAATATCCAAAAAATATCATTGCAATATGTTGAGCAACTGAAATATGCTTAGTAGTGTATGTGAAGGTTTTATATAGACAATATTATTTTAATAGTTTAAAATACTGTAAATTATTTACTGCATTTCTATTTTACAGGTGAGAAAAGTAAGTATATAAATAGCAACTCTTTTGTTCAAGTTCATATACCAAGTAGGTATCAGAATTCAAATCCACAGCTGTTAGATCTCACAGCTATCGACTTTTCACTGGGTCACGTTGCCATAAAACTTTACAAAACACTTAGAACATTTTTTGGTTTTGATTTTTGAAACATCTATATTAAGAACTTGATTTTAGTTTCTGGCAAATCTTGATATTAAGATGCAAATAAAGTCAAGATGATTTATGGTGTTTTGTTTCCTCCCAAACCTGAATGATATTTATCCACTATTTTAGAGGAAGTTTCAAACACACAGTACATTATACCACTGGAAACAGACTTACACTTGTAATTTCTTCTAATTATCACTGAAATTATAGCCTTTGAAGGCACAGACTCTATTAGACCTCCTCTCCCTGAATGTTCTGACCAATAACCCTTTCTACATTCACCACCGCACAGCCATATGGAACTGCTCAGTCTTTTATTGAGACTCTTGATTGAGAAGCCTCATGGGACTGTGAACAGCCAAAGAAAGAGAAAAATATTAGTAGTAATAATACTAAGATTGGACTAGAAAAGGCTGATTCAGCAGGTATAGGAACCATAATTTCACATCCTACAATGCCAGCAGCAAGGGAACTAATTACATGGCAGACACTATGAACTTCAGGTACATTTTTTATTTCACCTCAATTGAAGTCAAGTCTTCTAAAGAATTTTCTATATAAAACAATGTGTTTGTTGCCAAGATACACTAAAATATATATGACAAAAATGTAATACTAGACTCTCGATGTAATAAAAATTCCCAAAGCTATGAAATCCCTGCTTCTTCTCCCATTAATAAGGGGACTCATTTTCAATCACTGTATTACAATTTCCTTGTTCATTGTGATGCTTTATGGTGCACTATGTAGGTGATTGTGCTTTTCAATGAGACTGATTTTCTGAACTTTGGAGTGTAGAAAAATGTGAAGTTCATGTTGTGTAACGCAGTATTTACATTTTTAATACTATTGAAATGCTTTTTTTCAAAATATATTTATAGCACTAATGATTATCAAACTAATGCTTTAACTGTTTATGCTGATGTGAATTTAATCTTTACATTCATTTCTTTTTCCATTTTAAGGGGATTTCTAAAAATTATCAGTCAGCCAAAGGTGTTCCTTGAATACAAACTGTATATAGAGATCTACAACAACCATTATGAGGGGGTGGTATTTTTTAAATGACTGTCATAACTTTTGCATATAAAACAATGACAGTATGAACAACTATGAATAATTATTGGTATTATTACCAAATATTATTATTATTATTGGTACACAGAACTCTACATGGAGTAAACAGACTTCCAGTTTCTTTTAACATTGATTCCTGTTCATTCCCTTCCTCTCCTCCTTGATTTATGAATATCTTTCATCACCTAGGTAAATTCTTTTTTTTTTTTACATCTTTATTGGAGTATAATTGCTTTACAATGATGTGTTAGTTTCTGCTTTATAACAAAGTGAATCAGTTATACATATACATATGTTCCCATATCTCTACCCTCCTGCATCGCCTTTCTGTATATCTTCTTTGCAGAAATGTCTATTTAGGTCTTCTGCCCATTTTAGGATTGGGTTGTTTGTTTTTTTATTATTGAGCTACATGAACTGCTTATAAATTTTGGAGATTAATCCTTTGTCAGTTGCTTAATTTGCAAATATTTTCTCCCATTTGGAGGGTTGTCTTTTGGTCTTGTTTATGGTTTCCTTTGCTGTGCAAAAGCTTTGAAGTTTCATTAGGTCGCATTTTTTATTTCTGTTTTTATTTCCATTTGTCTAGGAGATGGGTCAAAAAGGATCTTGCTGTGATTTATGACCTAGAGTGTTCTGCCTATGTTTTCCTCTAAGAGTTTGATAGCTTCTGGCCTTACATTTAGGTCTTTAATCCATTTTGAGCGTATTTTTGTATATGGTGTTAGGGAGTGATCTAATCTCATACTTGTACATGTACCTGTCCAGTTTTCCAAGCACAACTTACTGAAGAGGCTGTCCTTTCTCCACTGTACATTCCTGCCTCCTTTATCAAAGATAAGGTGACAATATGTGTGTGGGTTTATCTCTGGGCTTTCTATCCTGTTCCATTGATCTATCTTTCTGTTTTTGTGCTAGTATCATACTCTTATGATTACTGTAGCTTTGTAGTATAGTCTGAAGACAGGGAGCCTGATTTCTCCAGCTCCGTTTTTTGTTCTCAAGATTGCTTTCACTATTCGAGGCCTTTTTTTTTACAGATCTTTTCCTGTAATTGACATCTAGTCTCATAGCCATGTGCTCAGAAAAGATACTTGATACAATTTCAATTTTTTTTTAATTTACCAAGGCTTGATTTGTTACCCAAGATATGGTCTATCCTGGAGAAGTTTCCATGTGCTGGTGAAAGTGGGGTGTTAAAGTCCCCTACTATGAATGTGTTACTGCCGATTTCCCCTTTTATGGCTGTTAGTATTTTCCTTATGTATTGAGGTGCTCGTATGTTGGGTGCATAAATATTTACAATTGTTATATCTTCTTCTTGGATCGATCCCTTGATCATTATGTAGTGTCCTTCTTTGTCTCTTCTAATAGTCATTATTTTAAAGTCTATTTTTTCTGATATGAGTACTGTGACTCCAGCTTTCTTTTGGTTACCATTTGCATGCAATATCTTTTTCTATCCACTTACTTTCAGTCTGTATGTGTCTCTAGGTCTGAAGTGGGTCTCTTGTAGACCGCATATATATGGGTCTTGTTTTTGTATCCATTCAGCCAATCTGTGTCTTTTGGTGGGAGCATTTAGTCCATTTACATTTAAGGTAATTATCGATATGTACTATTCCCATTTTCTTAATTGTTTTGGGTTCGTTATGTAGGTCTTTTCCTTCTCTTGTGTTTCTTGACCAGAGAAGTTCCTTTAGCATTTAATGTAAAGCTGGTTTGGGGGTGCTGAACTCTCTCAGCTTTTGCTTGTCTGTAAAGGTTTTAATTTCTCCATCAAATCTGAATGAGATCCTTGCTTCTTCAGCACCAAGAGCCTTTCATCCACTCAGCTCAGAATAAAAGGGAGATAAAGTAGAAAGAAAGAATTAGTAGAAGTAGAAAGAAAGAAAGATAGATAGAAAGCAAGAAAGGAGGGAGGGAGGGTGGGAGGGATGGAGGAAAGAAGGAAGGAAGGAGGGAAGGAAAAAAGAAAGAAGGTAAAGTGAATTAAAATAAAGTAAGATAAAATATAATAAAGTTATTAAAATAAAAAAATAATTTTTAAGAGAAAAAAAGAAAAAAAATTAAAAAAAAAAAAAACAGATGGATGGAACCCTAGAACAAATGGTGGGAGCAAAACTATACAGACAGAATCTCTCACATAAGCATAAACATACACACTCACAAAAAGAGGAAAAGGGGAAAAAAATCATAAATCTTGTTCTCAAAGTCCACCTCCTCAATTTGGGATGATTCGTTGTCTAAAGGAGGGAACGTGGGAAAGAAAGAAAAAAGGTAAAATAAAATTATTAAACCAGAAAATAATTATTAAGAAAAAAATTATATATATAAAAAAAGAACAAACAAAAAAAAATGGACGGATAGAACCCTAGGACAAATGGTGGAAGCAAAGCTATACAGACAAAATCTCACACAGAAGCATACACATACACACTTACAAAAGGAGGAAAAGGGGAAAAAATCATAAATCTTCCTCTCAGAGTCCACCTCCTTAATTTGGGCTGATTCATTTTCTATTCATGTATTCCACAGATGCAAGGTACATCGAGTTGATTGTGGAGCTTTAATCCGCTGCTTCTGAGGCTGCTGGGAGAGATTTCCCTTTCTCTTCTTTGTTCTCACAGCTCCCAGGGGCTCTGCTTTGGATTTGGCCCCGCCTCTGCATGTAGGTCACCGGAGGGCATCTGCTCTTTGCTCAGACAGGACAGGGTTAAAGGAGCCACTGGCTCACTCAGGCTGTGGGGAGGGAGGGGCACGGAGTGCGCTGCGGACCTGTGGTGGCAGAGGCCAGCATGACGTTGCACCAGCGTGAGGCACGCCGTGTGTTTTTCTGGGGAAGTTGTCCCTGGATCCCAGGACTCTGGCAGTGGCGGGCTGCCCAGGCTCCCCGGAAGTGGGGTGTGGATAGTAACCTGTGCTCGCACACAGGCTTCTTGGTGGCGGCAGCAGCAGCCTTAGCGTCCCATGCCCGTCTCTGGGGTCCGCGCTTTTAGCCGCTGCTCACGCCCGTCTCTGGAGCTCCTTTAAGCAGTGCTCTTAATCCCATCTCCTCGCACACCAGGAAACAAAGAGGGAAGAAAAAGTCTCTTGCCTCTTCGGCAGGTCCAGACTTTTCCCCGGACTCTCTCCCAGCTAGCCGTGGTGCACTAATCCCTTCAGGCTGTGTTCACGCCGTCAACCCCAGTCCTCTACCGGCACTCTGACTAAAGCCCGAGCCTCAGCTCCCAGCCCCACCTGCCCCGGTGAGTGAGCAGACAAGCCTCTTGGCCTGGTGAGTGCCAGTCGGCCCCGATCCTCTGTGTGGAATCTCTGCGCTTTGCCCTCTGCACCCCTGTTGCTGCGCTCTCCTCCGCTGCTCCGAAGCTTCCCCCTCCGCCACCCACAGTCTCTGCCCGCGAAGGGTCTTCCTAGTGTGTGGAAACCTTTCCTCCTTCACAGCTCCCTCCGCCTGGTGCAGGTCCCGTCCCTATCCTTTTGTCTCTGTTTTTTCTTTTTTCTTTTGCCCTACCCAGGTACGTGGGGGGTTTCTTGCCTTTTGGGAGGTCTGAGGTCTTCGGCCAGTGTTCAGTAGGTGTTCTGTAGGAGTTGTTCCACGTGTAGATGTATTTCTGGTGTATCTGTGGGAAGGAAGGTGATCTCCACGTCTTACTCTTCTGCCATCTTCCCCCGCAATTCCCTAGGTAAATTCTTAATTCCATGTCAGTGATCCATCTATCATCATACTCTTAATGATGTCTCTAGTCCCATGATCCTTTTATTTTTAGAAAGCCTTGTTTTCCTACCCCTTTCTTTTGAAGCAGTTACTTCAGATAATAGCCACTTTTCTTAAGGTTCTTCACTAATGACAATTTTAAAAGATAACTATACCCAACTACTTAGTGGATAATCATTAATTAAATAGATGATTTTATCATAGTTTATAACACAGGCTAACTCCTAGGATTTAAATTATATTAAAATCAAATATGATTTCTGCCTTTATAGAAATCTCATGCTAGATGATATCAGAACAAAACTTATCACAAATAGAACTTAACTTATTAGTACATTGTGATTAACTTCTTAGTATATTGTGAGAAGACAAGCTAATGATTCACTAAACTCGTTTTCATCTTTGCCTTGCAAAAATAACACATCTGCATTTCTCAGCTCCTTTGTGTTTACATATGATCCCTGCAGTTGGGAAGTCACATCACTGAGTTCTGGACAAAGGAGTGTGAGTGGAAGTAACGTTTGTCACATTTATCATAGTCCATTGTCACCTCTCATTTGCTATTCCACTGGAAACAATTAAGTGTATGAAATGATAGAGCCTTGAAAGGAGGATAACCAACGATCCTGAATCATTGCACAGAAAAGAACAACCTGCTGACCAGAAACATTCCCTTGCTCTTTATATGAGTGGAAAATATACTTCTACTGATCTAAGAGATTACAGAGTTGTGTGTGTTTTACTGCTCTGATAATTTAAGTAATAAAGAAATAGGTGAGAAAGAGCTATAAAAATAGCTCCTAAAATATATGACATTGGCTTTGCAATAGATAATGGCAAAGAAACATACTGGAATCTGGAGGTGGAAAGCTATTATATGCAGTGGTACAATATTTATTAAAACTGTTACCTGCAATGACATAGAGGACAGTAAACAGAGCTTACAGCTCCAAGAGGTGTAGTTGGTATGATAATACACATTGACTTTTCCTTTCACTTTGTCATATTTTACATATTTCCATGTGAACAGAGCAGAACTGGACAATTTTCAAACAGAAAAAAATGGAATAGAGAGAATTAATAAATTATAGGATATAAGCAGTTGGAAGATAAAAAGGCTATATATCACATGGAAACTTAGGATTTTAAGCTGGAGGCAATGACTGCATTGGACTTGGGTTGACACCATTGATACAAGAGTATGTTTTTCGTGTATGAGAAGAGGAGTGAAATCAGTACTTGGTGGCCAAAAAAAAAAAAAAAATTATAATAATGTATCCTAGTACATGGGGGAGGCATAAGATGGAAGAGATTTGAAATATCAATCACTGCTTGGAAGGTAGAAACATTCATTTTGAAATTAAATGATGATAATCTTTCATTACTATTTTAAAATTTGTTATAACAACCAACATTAACTAATTCATTTATCCCTCTCTCCCACACTATTGCCCTAACCTCCCCAAGTATGTGTGTATTTATTTGTATGTGTTTATATCTGTCTTCCATCTATCTTTGTATTTTGCTGCCTGATTTACTGTACCTACCAAGATGTATATTAAAACCTGCATTTCCCATACAATAAGTCTTAATCAGATTCTGTAACTTGTTATTTACTTTTTATTAAGGACAGGAATCCCATTCTCTATTTTTATTTGGTTGGTTATTAAAACTAAGTCATATTGAAAGCCATTCACCACTCCCACTACCTCAAGCTAGCAAGGTAGTTTTGAATGAATTGAATTATTGGGAGTAGGAGTAAGTACCTGTTCCCACACACATTTTCCTCTCTTCTGTTCCCTAACACTCAATAGTGGGAAAGAAGTAGAGAGGAGGCAGATAGTCTTCATCACTAACGGGCCACAATGAGATTGCTGTATTTCTTTGACTCATCAAACTCTACTGCCTCACCTCATTGTCTATGGGCTCAATACTGAAAAGCTGTCCAGTAGCTGAAGAGGTTTTTAAGAAAAGCCTTCTGAGGCACTGGTGCTTCTTTATGAATTGGCCTCATCCTCATGCTGATTTGCAACCAGCACCAATATTCTGCATTCTTTTTTTTTTATTAACATCTTTATTGGAGTATGATTGCTTTAAATGGTGTGTTAGTTTCTGCTTTATAACAAAGTGAATCACTTATACATATACATATATCCCCATATCTTCTCTCTCTTGCGTCTCCCTCCCACCCTCCCTATCCCACCCTATGTGTATTCTTCTTTGTCTTATGCTGCAGAAGGTCCTAGTAAGATTATAAAAATATGAAGAATTTATAATAATAGAAGTATTAGTCAGCAGGTAACCTGTATTGAGAACTTGCTAAGTTCTAAGAACTGTCCTAAGTTTTGTTTTTGTTTTTGTTTTGTTTTTGCGGTACGCGGGCCTCTCACTGTTGTGGCTTCTCCCGTTGCGGAGCACAGGCTCCGGACGCGCAGGCTCAGCGGCCATGGCTCACGGGCCCAGCCGCTCTGCGGCATGTGGGATCTTCCCGGACCGGGGCACGAACCCGTGTTCCCTGCATCGGCAGGGGGACTGTCAACCACTGCACCACCAGGGAAGCCCTGTCCTAAGTTTTTAACATTGAAATAATATTCCTTCATTACACCATTCCTATGAAATGATTACTATTTTCCCCATTTCACAGATAAGAAAACCAGAGACTGAAAGGGTTCTCATAAAACTGACCAAGGAAAATAAAGAAACCTCTTTAAGAGCACAGTGTCAGAAATAAAATAGAAGACACCATTTAAGATGCTTCAGATGTTAAAAAGAAAATAATGGGGTATTATTTTTAAATTATTTATACCAATAAGTTATAAACTTTAAATGAAATGGACAAATTCCATTTATGAAATCTGACATAAATAGTAGCATTCAATTTGTAGAGTGCTACTAAAGCAGTTTAATCTTTAATTAAAGACATTCCATGAAGAAAAATCCAAGCCAAAATGTCTTTGTTGATGAATTTACCCAAACACCCAAAGGAAAAAAAGTTGAATATTACGTTAAAACTTCCAGAGGGGGAAAAAAAGAGCAGTTACACTGCACCTCATTTGGGGAGACTACCATAATCGTTTTTTTGGGAAAATCTAACAATAACAACAAAAATTTGACCGTCAATACCATTAAGAAAAATAAATGCAAAATTCCTTTTAATATTAGTAAATCAAATCCAGAATTATGTAAAAATAATAAAATAAGGTGCTGTTGATTTAGGAGGATCATTAATACAACAGAATATAGACATGCAAATAAGATTTAAAAAGCCAAAATATAATGTGTGAGTTTTTGGTTTAAAATTTTAACACCAAAACAATTTGCACATTAAAAAAATAAAGGAGATATATAATATGATCAACAATATCCCAATGATTATATGATCATGTTCAAGAAACATTTTTAATGAAAGAATTTGTAAGACTGAATAAATGAACAAAAAGTTGATAGTCTGATGTCTTATTTTGTTTGTGCTGCTGTAACAAAATATCATAGACTAGGTAGCTTATAAACAACAAATATTTAGTTTTCATAGTTCTGTAAGCTAGAAGTCCAAGATCAAGACACCAGTGGATTCACGATGTGATGAGGGCCCATTTTCTGGTTCATAGATTGCTATCTTCTCATTGTCTCCTTACATGGCAGTAAGAGCGAGGGAGAACTTCCCTATTCCTCTCATAAGAACACTAATGCCATCATGAGGTTTTCACTTTCATAACCTACTTAACTCCCAAATGCCCCATCTCCAAATAGCATCACATTGGATATTAGTGTTCAACATATGGATTTTGGCGGAGTGCAAACATTTAGACCTTAGCAATTGGTAATAAGGAAAGAAACTAGACTAGACTGAAAAGTCTCAGGTTTACAAATCCATTCAAAGTGATGCTAAACTTCATGATGCTATTGTTCATAAAGGTAGCATTACAGTTTTAGGAATCTTTCCACTTGCAATGACCCAAGGGTTTTCCGTGCATTTCGCCCTGCATATTCAGTGTCAAATGTGGGATTTAATGATTATGGAACAATAGAATTTACTTTTATCTTCTCTACCATATGTCCTGGCAGGCATAGTACATGCAAATAGGACTCAACATCCACATCCAGTGTCTTCCTTGGCAAATATAGCTTTACTGCTTACTAAACTTGCTTTATGCTGATTGTAGAGTAAGAGCAAACATATTAGATTGTCCTGCCCTAAGAAATGAAAATGACAGATGAAAAGATTTAAATATGAACTACAGTACCAATAAAGGCGAACAAAATGCTTGCAAGAGGTGCCTAAGTAATGGCATTTCATTTTGATAATGTTCATCTAGAGCTAAGCAAAAGGGCCTCTGTTCATTCTAGAAAATAGAGTTAGTAAGAGGAGTTCAATTAAATGCTGCTTCTCAGAAATAAGGGTCAATAATTGCAGTCTCCAAAGGCTAGTTTTCTAGCCTGTCAAGACACTGCGGTTTTCTGGCAGTCTTAGGCAAGGGGATTTTCCTTATTTTGAATTGTATGACACTTTCTTTTTATCATACTGTACATATTTCTAAAATCTTTCTTACATAAAATTCTATTTTTAAAGGGCAAATAGCAATATTCAGGAAGATTATTTATTTGAAGAAGACATTGTTGGGATTTTTCAAAAGATAAAATCTCTGTGTCTGTAAATGCTCATGCTTTGAAAACATGTGACATTTACACCACAATAAAATGTAAATTAGTTTGTTTTGCCCTTGGAGATTTGGGGATATGGTGTGGATTAGAGGAGGATAAAAGAAAGTACTAGTCAATTTGACACCAGGATAAAAATAGGAACCAGATTTGAGTTCTGGTACTGGCTTGCTATTAACTAGTTTATTATCCTTAACTAGTCCTTTATATATTATGAACAACTGATTAATAGATTCAGTTTATTTATGCAGTCAATGAAAATGTATGTGACCCTGTTAGTCAAATCATGTCACTCCTACTCAAATCCCTCTAAGGGTTTCCCATCACTTCTAGAGTAAAAGCCAAAGTTTTGAAAACAACAACGACATCTCCTACTGCTCTCCTCTTGCTAATGCTGCCCCAGCCTCAGTGGCCTCACTGCTAATCCTAGGTTACACCCAATCACATCCACAGCCAAGGCCATTGATTGCATACACTTGCTGTAGTCCGTGTGTCTGGAGTTTTCTCCCCCTCCCCACCCAAAGTGTTTTCTTAGCTTGCTCACACCCCTCTTTCAGATCTTTACTCAAACATCACTTTCTCAAGGAGGCCTTTACTTATAACCCTACTTTTAACAGCACCCCTCCCCTAACACTCCTTATGCTCATTCCTGCTATGTTTTTCTACTTAGTATTTCTCATTATTTAATATGTCATTTATTTATTTATCTTATCTATTGACTGATTGACTCTTTTCTTTCCCACCCCCTCACAACCAGAAATTAAGGTCCATGATGCTAGACTATTTTTTGCTGTCTTATTGACCATTATATCCTCAAAACATAGGACAGTTCCTGGCACAGAGTGGACATTCACTAAATATTTGTTGAACAAATGAAAGTAATGAGTACGTACCTACAACATGTTAGGTCTTATTAAACGTACTGAGCATCAGCAAATCATCATTAGAACGATGATATTTTTTCTAATAATAAAATAGCATGATGAGAAAGGATGACCTAATATAGCCCTTAAGGAGATAACAGAGTAAAATGCTCAATGGAGATGCTTGGGGGAAATCTAGTTTCATATTTTGTAAAGATAAATTAAACTGAACCTAAAATTATATATAGTTTTTCTAGAACTTATGGTCCCTAAAAATAAATACATATCATCAGATTCATGTTATCTCAACCTCTTCAGCTGGCATTCATGTGTTTCTAGATTCCAGGATAGGGAGAGAATTTTTATGTTGTAGAGGTAAAAGAGAATAATAGGTGTTATGGAATGCTGCTGACTAAACTGCCCTCTCTTTACCTTATACTGATAAGGAAGGTTGAGACACACTTGGAGTAAGAGCTAAAATATTGGCTGTTCAAGACAGAGAAAAAATAATAAACAAACAAATGATGAATAAACATGGTAATTACGGATTTACAGGTTCTATGAAGAAGATACATCCAGGGTAATTGCAAAGTAAAGGAGAGGATATTTTAGGTATTCATTAAGATCCCTTTTAGCTAAAGTCTCATCCTCTCCACATGGAAAAGAAAAGAGGTCTGTTGGACTTTAACACAAGATAAAGGGGAAGAGTGACAAGAGAGAAGTCAGGTTAGCAAATCAGAATTTATTGCCACTCATAGGTTTATTATAAGTCATTGTAAAGTTTCATGCAGCAGAATGTTTTCTTCAATTTTATAGGAATCACTTGGGCTTCTGAGAATATACTTGAAGATAGGTCAATACAGAAATACCACTTGGGGCCTATTAGGGTAGTCTCGGTCAGAACCAACAGAGACTTGGATCAGGATGCAAGGCAAAAAGGTGGTAAGGAGTGGTTAGATTATTGACATATTTTGAAGAAAAAGCCCAACAGAACTTAGTTATAAATTGGATATTCAAGGTGAAAGTAAAAGGAGACATGAAGGATGACTAAAGTTTTTGGCCCCAACAAATAGAAGCTAAGTAGTTATTAACTAAGATAAAGAAGATGGAGTAGGAGAGGTTTCTGGACAGAAGATCAGGAACTCAGTTTTGGACACATGGAGTTTAAAATGATGATAAGATATCCAAGTGGATAGATTGATTAAGAAGTTACAACAGTCTGGAGTTTACAAGAAAGGTTAGGTAGTAATGACCATATAGATATTCTTGATTACTTGAGACTAGATGAGATACCATCAGAGTGGTGACAAATGGAAAAATACACCTTTAACACCAAGAATAATATAGACCCATGTAGCACATGTTTTCAGTAATCTCTCTGTGTGTGAACACACCTATGTTCAGATTCCTAATTGTCAGAAGATGCAGTTTGGGACATTTGAAATATTGTAGAGGACAAAGTCATAGATCCAGTTCTAGCTGCATATACTGCTAGTTGTGTGGCTTAGGAAGAGTTAATTAAACTCTGAGTGTCAGGTTTTTTTGACAATAATAGGCCAATGATAATATCTTCCTTCCATTTTGCTTGTGAAGAACACATATGTGTGAGGTTGCACAGCTTGGAGCAAAGTAAAATACAGATATAGATAGAAAATACCAATTTAATAGAGGTCCTAGATTTTGCAGGTGGGAGTTGGATTGGTTGAGGGGGAAATGTCTCTGTCTCACAGAGGTTGCCAGAAGTTAAAATGTTTTATGTAATTTGTACAATATTACTTAAAAGATTAAAATGTTATTTGTAAATAAAAACTATCTTTCTGAAAAGCTGTTCCCCACTATGTATTGGGAGGCTTAAAAATGCATAGATTTAACCTAGGAAGTGGACTATATCATAAGAAAATAAAAAGATAAGTTTAAGGTTTTACAGTTGTTTGAAAACAACTCAAATGTCCAATAGTTAAAAAAAACTGTACTAAATGATGATGATTTACCCATAGAGTACACTAGCATGAAGCCATTAATATATATATAAAAAAAACTTAGTAAAGTAGGAAAAGCTTGTATAAGGGGCAGGACAGGAATAAAGACGCAGATGTAGAGAATGGACTTGAGGACATGGGGAGGAGGAAGGGTAAGCTGGGAAAGTGAGAGAGTGGTATAGACATATATACACCACCAAATGTAAAATAGATAGGTAGTGGGAAGCAGCCACGTAGCATAGGGACATCAGCTTGGTGCTTTGTGACCACCTAGAAGGGTGGGATAGGGAAGGTGGGAGGGAGACATGAGGGAGGGGATATGGGGATATATGTATACGTATAGCTGATTCCCTTTGTTATACAGCAGAAACTAACAACACTGTAAAGCAATTACACTCCAATAAAGATGTTAACAAAGTATAAGACAATTTATTATTTTTTATTATTTGTTTTATATTAATTGTTTAAATTATAAGGAAAAAAACTAGAGGCAACCAACCATGTGTTGATTACCATGTGTATTTCAGGAGTGACATTTGGAATAATTTGCTCTACCTTTCTAAGGTTTCTAAATTCTTTGCAATAGGTGTTATTTTTTGTCATAAGAAACAAGTAGTTTATAGAAAAAATATATTCTTGGGCCTTTTAATATTTAGCTGTCCATACAACCAAGATGTCACTTCAGTCTCATGTGCTTTTATTGCCTGGAACTTACTTTACACTGAAGAAAAGCAATCTCTTTATTGAGGAACTAAACCATTAATTGAATAAGAGAGTCTCTTCTTTGCAATGTTCTAAAAAAATGCTATAAAAATAATAGTGAGACACTAACTTCCATAAAATATTTGTTTCTCTGAAGTCATTTAAACTTAGTGTTTTTCCTTGAAAAGCTTTATGAATAATTAAGCCCAGTCTAACTTGCTTAGAAAGCTCTGGTTTAAGCTAGCACCATTAAAATTAGAACACTATCACAAAAGACCCATTAACATAATTTAAATTTGGTAAGGAATGGACCCTAGACTATGCAGAAGTCAAAAGACCTGACCACTAAAATAATGATCTGACATGATGAGTGTTGTAAGAGTGCTGACATAAGGAAAAGCCTGTGTGCTCATTAGACATTTTAAAAGAAACTACCTTTAAGAAGTATATTGCAGAGTTTCAGGGTATCTTGATTACTGTTTTATTTTTGTATTTTTTCATCTTTATTAACTTACAGATAAGGATGTAATAATTTAATCGTTTACTAATAGGAGAAATGGATTTCCAATTGCATTTCTGTTTTTATTAGCTGAGTTTTTGAACAAATTGTGTTCTCCTAGTTTCAGAGTCCTCATTCATTAAATGGATAAATAATAGTCCCTAGCTCTATTTCATGCATTTTTAATGTGCATGAAATGTGCTAATTCTTGTATAGTTCTTAGCATTGTAACTAGAATAAAGTGATTTTTTATTATTGTTAGTATTATCATCACTATTATTATTTTCTGTAATTTTCCTGTATTGGCAAATCAAATAAATGTATTACCTGAGACTCCTGAAAATAGACCAGGAATCAATAGTGTGGTAGTTTTCAGGCTCAGAGAAACCAAAGAGACCAATGGTTTTCTCCTCTTTAAAAAAGGCAACTTTAATGTTGAAATATATGTCAAATATGTATCCATACCTAAAGTTTCAATTAAGACTAACTGAAGTAATACAGGCGTAAGATCTTTCTAAATTATAAAGCTCTGTATAAATATGAGAGATGATTACTAATGTTACCAAACTATTGTACAAGCATTGCAATTAGTATCCAAGTTAGCAACCATTCTCTGCAACATAATAAAGGGCTTTAAGTGTTAATTTCTTCCCCCAAAGCATATATTTTATTTCCTAGGCATAATTTACATACTTGCAAAAGCAACTTGAATTTGTATTATCAATTCTTTTAAGAGAAAGATCCATTTTGAGAGTCCTTTTTTAATATAGTAATCTCATAATGTATTGCTGACTTAAAATTGTATATCATCTAATTATGAGTTAATATTTTATTAAATTTTGTAATATTACAATATTATTAAATTTTGTATTGCTTACAACTTCTGGTTTTTTCTAGATATACCTTTTCATGAGTAAACATCTGCACATAGTTAGATATCAGCTTTAACTTAGAATTCATGGTGGTGGAATATATTGGAGGAAAAAATGTGAGGGTCTACTTGCCAACTCAAAGCAATATGAACTTTGGTGCAGTGAATATAAATTAACTCTCTAGAGAAGGTTTTCTGAGAGTAGTGCTTATATGACTCATAATATCTCTTGATCCATGAAATGCATTGCACATCATCAGTTTGCTACTTGAATTGTCCTAAGGGGAGAAGCTTGTCATTCACTCACTGAAGTAAATTAAGGGCATACTAAATCATTTTATTGGCTGCATTATCAATATTTCATTATTTATGCAAATAACACAGTTTTATAACATTTTATAATAAATACTTAATATTTATACAGTCCATTTTACTAAAGCTCTTAAAAAAACTAAAGAGAGCCTATATTTCTGTCATATTTTGCCCTTATAATTGTGATGGGTAACTGAGATTTAAGAATCTTTGTAACTGAGGCTGGTCAGACCTTGCAGGAGAAGCAAATCTATTTTAGCCTACTCTGCCTTCTTCTACAATATCATGAGTTGTTCATGATTCTGGTCTCTCAGGCTAAGGCTAATAAAAATACAAAATGACCAAAGAATTATACTCGACAGTTTACAAGGTACTTTCACATCTATTTGGAGTAGGCTGTGATTTTTCTGCCTGGCCTTCATCATGAATTGACTCTGAATGCAAGTTGCCAGGGCAGCGAGCAAATGGTTTACCCAATTTTCCTCAGACTGTGTTGAAAGTTACGGTGGAAAAATGAACTAAGTATATAAAACATTTTGAATCACCCAAACCTCAGAATCTGTTCATCAAAGAACTCTAGCAGGCTATCAGAGGGAAAAACTGAACGTGATTTTTTTTAGTAATTTGAATTTTGATTTTGTCATATTTATAGCTGAACTCTTTAAAAAATTTCCAAAAAACAACAACAAAACTTTTACCGGCTTGAATTCTTAGGAAACGGTTGTATATGCCTTACTCCTTGAGATTACTGGGAAGACTAAGGAAATGACATCATGTATGAAATCATTCAGGTATCTGGATCAGGTTTCCCTTAGAACTCTGTTCATATTGCTATCATTGCCCTCCTACAATTTTATTGCAAGTGCAAATTTACTTTCTGTCTTCCTCTGCAGATTATGAGCTATTTAGCTATATGAGCAGTATATTATTCTTTGTGTTCCTAGTACAACAGCATTTAAATGATTTGGTTGCTCATTTTCTCCTTCATTCAACAAATACTTGAACATCTTCTGTATGTATGAGAGAGTAAATCTCATAGTGTTAGCATTACCTAAATTTGGATTCAAATCCTAGCTCTATAAAGTAGTAATTTTGTGACCGCTGGAATATGACATTATCTACCTAAACCTTAGTTTTGAGTATATAAAACAAATCACATTGTTGTGACAATTAAATAGTAGCAAAACTCAGCAATTGCAAGCTAATTATAGCTAAAATTATGGGTTAAATTGTGTGGGTTAGTTTGTAGCAATAAAAATCCAATGAGAACTAAAATTAATAAATTGAGGTAATGGATCTATGAGTCAGCATTAGTTAAATTATGCTGCAGTAACAAGCAGTACTAGAATCTCATAGGATTATAACCATAAAAGTTTAATTAACTTATATGTCACTGTGGGAAAGCTGTGGTCTTGCTCAACGTACTTATCCTTCATTCCAGGATCTAGGCTAATGAAGTAGACCTTATCTGAAACATCGCCCAGCTACATTGCATAAGGGAAAAAGCAGGGATAAAAATCAACAGTAACACTTAAATCTGGTATTTGTTACTTTCATTCATATTTCATTTGCCAAAACAATTTAAAATCAGTCTGATTTCAATAAGGCACTGACATGGGAAAAACATAATACAATCTATTATAAGAGGTAAGCAATACATGGAAAAAGACAATCACATTCTAGGGAGTCATAGTAGTTAACTCAGCCTCTATGTGAGGTAGTATGTATATTAAGTTCCTGGGACCAAGGTTTATGTGGGGGATGGAGAGAGTATCTGGAAATGAAATGATAGCTTGGGCCCTCCAGATGATAGGAATATTTGATTGGATGATACTAATTTACTGTAGGAACAATCACCAATGGGAGCTGTCCAAGCTGCCTAACCTTGACTATTTACTGAATAACTGAAATTCAGCAGAGGCATACAGGAGCCTTCAGATTTAGGAAAATCACATCCTGGTTTTAGTTTCACACACAGTGGTGATTCTGGAACTTGTCTATATTACCAAATTCCTATTCCATACCTCTGCACAGATAATATAGGCTCAAAATGCTTTCAAATTTCATCTTTTGTTACTTCTTCTTCTTCCATCAGTGAATCTCTAAATATTTTTTCCAGTAGTTGATCTTACAGCCCCAATTTCTTCATCTCATCAGGAAGAGACATTGTCTGTGGCACAGGAACATAAAGATATCTTAGGGGTTGGCCTTCAGACTCATACCTAAATCAAGTGCTAGAATCTGTCTGGCCCTACAAGATGGCTTGAAATCCAATGTCATAGAGTTGAAAATTTATTGAATTAAACTTTTGAACAAGGGAAGAGCTCAAAGCAGACATTTAGGAAGATAGAACTAACAATGATGTCTTAAAAGAACTGAAGTAGCAGTCTGGAGGTAGTGATCTTAATATCGCATACCTACCAGAGTTTAGAGACCCTTTCCTTCACATAGTTGTGGCAACTAAACTTATGATAAAAAATTCTCAACTGTATCTGCCCAGACCAACTGCTGTCCAGATCGATAGCTACCTGCCATTTGTTTTGTTTAATCATCATGAGATTAATAGAGGGCTGGAGACTTTAGAATGAGGTCAGGGTCATATTATTATATTATAATACCTAGTGTTATTTGCAAATGATATTACTATCATATAAATATATTTCAAATATATAAACTATATCTTAAAAAATTAACAAATCATTCATTAGTCATGAGAATTTTAAGAAAAAGTTATATAACTCAATAAAAGAAATGTAATAGGTGATGAACAATATTAAACCACATGCTATAAAAGATTTTAGTAGTATTTATGTTTTAAAACATAATTCATGAGTTTTATTTCACATAATCTTAAAAATGAGACAGCATTGTATAAAGACAATTATACAATTAGTGGCATTATACATAAAAAGTAAGAAAATGGTGGCATTATACATAAAAAGTCAGAAAATGAAGCTTTTAATTATCAGAAATTTCAGATATATGAAATCTTTTTCGTTCAAATCAAAAAATTTACCTTAATTTTCCATTCTCCTCATAGAGCTATTCCATAGATAAAAACAAATCAGGTGCTTTTAGGAAATAACTCTGCCTCACACTTGGAACACAAAAATAAAGACAATTATTTTCACTTTTTATAAAATACTAAAGGAAGAATAATTATTTCCATTGCTAGAAATGTCAGCAATGAAACCAAACGTGTAACAGTATAAATTTAGAAAAAAATTCAATGACATAAATTTGTTACCCAGCCAAAAATTATACACAATTGTAGTCACACATACTTATTTTGAAAGGAGTTCTGGAATGATGAATCTTAATAATATCAATCAGCATGCATTTTCAAAATACAAATCCAACTGCAAGTAAAAATCATAACTTTTTTTAAAGACTGGAACTATTTCAATAGATACAAATTTGTTCATGAAAATTTAAACAGGATATTGTTTCAATGAAAAACGGATTTCCTTAGAAGCAGTAATAAGTATTCTCATAAAATTATAAACAGCTTACATCATTCCTGGTATAATTTCCCAGAATATGAATATGTTGATTAATTTTGTGAGAAGCTGAATTTGATTTAGTCTTCTAAGCATCAAGGGCTATACTTAAAGGCCAGTTTAGTAGTATAGTTCAGTAAATCAAGCTTTGAATTTCAGATTTCTGTGTGGACATTTCTCTTTCACTCCTGTGAATACTTTATTGTCTACTTTGTTCTGTTAGATATTAGAAAATATTTTATAATTTTGATTGGCTTGATATATTAATATTTATAATTTGATATAATGGTAAAAATAGATGTCCCTTAAAAATGTTTTCCAAATATTCTCTTATACTTTAATAATATATATCTTTATTTACATTATCAATAAATTGGGAGAATTGTGCTGAAATAAACTACTATTGTCTTGAAGGTCATAAAATAATAAGGCTGTTTCAATGCGATAGTGCTTTATCACAGGCTTAGTTACCTGTTCTAAATTATCCTAAGGAAAAGAAAGATTTAAAAAATTAAAATCCCTATCTGTTTACTTATCTATCTGGCTGTCATTCATGCAGTCATATCAAGCCAATTTCTATTGCTTCTTCTGTTAAAGAAACCAGTGAAGTTGTATATGTGCTAATGTTAGTTCTATTAAAGAGGAAAGTAGGGTCAGAGAGTCAGAATTTAAATCCCTCCTTAGCTTTTTGACAGCTGTGGGTTTTTGCACAATCATTTCAACTACTCTCAGTTTTTTTGTTTTTTTAATCTGTAAAGTGGGAGAGATACTAAAACCTTTATTACATTATGGATGTATGACAAATGAGATAATGCATGTGAAATTTTATCCAATACATGCCATATGCCTACTATTCAGTAAACGACAATTATTGTAAATTAGCATGGTGGCTACCCTGAGAATATAAGTAGGCCAATCAGGATTCACAACCTGCCTGATTCTAAATCCCATTATCCCTACACTGCCTCTTGGTCACAAATATCTCATCAATGAAAGAGCCCTCTAAAAGAGGTTTGCTAAAAGTGGTAATATTAAATTTGCAAATATAATTAACTAGGCCACAAAATTGAACAGTTATTTTGCTAGTAATGGAATTTGTTACCAAAGGCACATTTAGTCTGTTTCCCTTGCAGCCAAGCCAGGTGGGTTTGCTGGAGAACAGAAGTGCTGATGAGACAATGTACTGACCCACTTTGTCTCCCCACAGACGATCCCAGCTGGCATAATATGCATTTATTGTTCAAGTAAGACAGTATTTTTTGACTTTTTATTATATCTCTCTAAGGAAATAAAAATATAAATGTTGTTGTTGTGTTATCTGTAGAGGGAAAAAAAAACAAACTTGGATCTGATATTTGAAAGAGCTGAATCCCATGTGAAATTATCCTCACATTAAAATAGAAGCAGTGGTTTATAATTGCAAATATAAACCAGGTGTCTGTCATCATTTTTTATTCTAATCTCATCATAGATACATGAAACGTTGAAGTATATTTTAAATATATAAAACAAGGAAAACTATCTTAAAACTATTTTTATATTACACAGTTCCAGTATATGTCTTTCAAAGAGAAAGAGTGACAGAATTGAAGAGCAGAGACATAGAGAAATAAGTTATTTTGTTGATATTGGTAATATGCTAAAAATACCTGGATTTCAGATACTGAAGAATATGTTGACTTAAAAAAAGAAATGAGACTAGTGCATACCCACAGGGCTGTTCTGAAGGAAACACTGGTGAGAGCAAGTACTATTTCAATACACGTACTTGATAACTTGACCAAAAACTGAGTAGAAGTTAATAGGGTTTCACAACTAAACAAAATAATGTTTTCTCATCAGTGATGAGAACCATTACAGTCAATTTTCATAACCTTTCAGTAAGCTTTCAACATACTATGATATAAAGAAAAGAATATGGCCTTGAGGGTCTTTGAGAAGAGGGTCTGAATCTTAGTAACCCGTCTCTGAGTTTCTTGAGGTGAGATATTTTAACTCTCTCATTTGTCCAGACATTGAGAGGCAGTAAATGAGAAAGACAAAGATATGTAATTGCAAAGATTTATAATTTCAGCAGAAATTTGACTCTGAAATGGAGAGAAAAAGACAAGGAAGAAGAAAGGAATGTCATACAATATTCTTGGATCCAAGAAAACCTGCTCTGTTTATTTTCATGGCTTGTACTCTAAACGTGCATATTTACTCCAACTTGGTCTTTTAAGGAAGGGCAAGTTAACTCTAGTAGTTTGAAAGTATTAAATCAACAAATTTATTGATTCTACATTTGTTCAAGTAATTTATATTTAGACAGTATAAAAAGAGAATATATTACCAACATCAATACATTTAGAGAGGCAATACACAGAAAAGTACACAGATCCAAATATGAGATAATAAAATTAACAAAAATTTTGGAGAAAAGTCACAAAGAAGGACATAGTGGTTAATATCATTGAGTGAGGATCTCATTGGGTGAAGCACACAATTGAAACAATGTGCATTTTTAAAATTTGTTAAGTCACTCATTGATTTTTTTGAATTTTATTTTATTTTTTATACACCAAGTGCTTATTAGTCATCAATTTTATACACATCAGTGTATACATGTCAATCCCAATCGCCCAATTCATCACACCATGATCCCCACCCCCCCACCGCTTTCCCCCCTTGGTGTCCATATGTTTTTTCTCTACATCTGTGTCTCAATTTCTGCCCTGCAAACTGGTTCATCTGTACCATTTTTCTAGATTCCACATATATGCGTTAATATATGATATTTGTTTTTCTCTTTCTGACTTAATTCACTCTGTATTACAGTCTCTACATCCATCCACATCTCAACAAATGACCAATTTCGTTTCTTTTTATAGCTGAGTAATATGCCATTGTTTATATGTACCACATCTTCTTTATCCATTCATCTGTTGATGGGCGTTTAGGTTGCTTCCATGTCCTGGGTAGTGTAAATAGTGCTGCAGTGAACATTGTGGTACATGACTCTTTTTCAATTATGGTTTTCTCAGGGTATATGCCCAGTATTGGGATTGCTGGATCATATGGTAGTTCTGTTTTAGGTTTTTAAGGAACCTCCATACTGTTCTCCACAGTGCCTGTATCAATTCACATTCCCACCAACCGTGTAAGAGGGTTCCCTTTTCTCCACACCCTCTCCAGCATTTGTTGTTTGTAGATTTTCTGATGATGCCCATTCTAACAGGTGTGAGATGATAGCTCATTGTAGTTTTGATTTGCATTCCTCTAATAATTAGTGATGTTGAGCAGCTTTTCATGTGATGCTTGGCCATCTGTATGTCTTCTTTGGGAAAATGTCTATTTAGGTCTTCTGCCCATTTTTGGATTGGTTTCTTTGTTTTTTTAATAGTAAGCTGCATGAGCTGTTTATATAGTTTGGAGATTAATCATTTGTCCACTGATTCGTTTTCAAGTATTTTCTCCCATTCTGAGGGTTGTCTTTTCATCTTGTTTATGGTTTCCTTTGCTGTGCAAAAGCTTTGAAGTTTCATTAGGTCCCATTTGTTTATTTTTGTTTTTATTTCCATTACTCTAGGGGGTAGAGCAAAAAACCATCTTGCTGTGATTTATGTCATAGAGTGTTCTTCCTATGTTTTCCTCTAAGAGTTTTATACTGTCCAGTCTTACATTTAGGTCTTTAATCCATTTTGAGTTCATTTTTGTGTATGGTGTTAGAGAGTGTTCTAATTTCATTCTTTTACATGTAGCTGTCCAGTTTACCCAGCACCACTTATTGACGAGACTGTCTTGTCTCCATTGTATATCCTTGCCTCCTTTGTCATAGGTTAGTTGACCATAGGTGCGTGGGTTTATCTCTGGGCTCTCTGTCCTGTTCCATTGATGTATGCTTCTATTTTCATGCCAGTACCATATTTTCTTGATTACTATGGCTTTGTAGTATAGTCTGAAGTCAGGGAGTCTGATTCCTCCAGCTCCGTTTTTTTCCTTCAAGACTGCTCTGGCAATTCGGGGTCTTTTGTGTCTCCATACAAATTTTAAGATTTTTTGTCCTACTTCTGTAAAAAATGCGATTGGTAATTTGATAGAGATTACATTGAATCTGTAGATTGCTTTGGGTAGTATAGTCATTTTGACAATATTGATTCTTCCAAACCAAGAAGATGGCATATCTCTCCATCTGTTGATATCATCTTTAATTTCTTTCATCAGTGTCTTTTAGCTTTCTTCATACAGGTCTTTTGTCTTCCTAGGTAAGTTTATTCCTAGGTATTTTATTCTTTTTGTTGTACTGGTAAATGGGAGTGTTTCCTTAATTTCTCTTTCAGATTTTTCATCATTAGTGTATAGGAATGCAAGAGATTTCTGTGCATTAATTTTGTATCCTGCAACTTTACCAAATTCATTCATTAGCTCTAGTAGTTTTCTGGTGGCATCTTTAGGATTCTCTATGTATAGTATCATGTCATCTGCAAACAGTGACAGTTTTACTTCTTCTTTTCCAATTTGTATTCCTTTTATTTCTTTTTCTTCTCTGATTGTCATGGCTAGGACTTCCAAAACTATGTTGAGTAATAGTGGTGAGAGTGGACATCCTTGTCTTGCTCCTGATCTAGAGGAAATGATTTCAGTTTTTCACCATTGAGAATGATGTTTGCTGTGGGTTTGTTGTATATGGCCTTTATTATGTTGAGGTAGGTTCCCTCTATGCCCACTTTCTGGAGAGTTTTTATCATAAATTGATGTTGAATTTTGTCAAAAGCTTTTTCTGCCTCTATTGAGATGACCATATGGTTTTTATTCTTCAATTTGTTAATATGGTGTATCACATTGATTGATTTGCATATATTGAATCTTTGTATCCCTGTGATAAATCCCACTTGATCATGGGGTATGATCCTCTTAATGTGTTGTTGGATTCTGTTTGCTGGTATTTTGTTGAGGATTTTTGCATCTACGTTCATCAGTGATATTGGTATGTAATTTTCTTTTTTTGTAGTATCTTTGTCTGGTTTTGGTGTCAGGGTGATGGTGGCCTCACAGAATGAGTGTGAGAGTCTTCCGTCCTCTGCAATTTTTTGGAAGAGTTTGAGAAGGATGGGTGTTAGCTCTTCTCTAAATGTTTGATAGAATTCACCTGTGAAGCCATCTGGTTCCAGACTTTTTTTTGTTGGAAAATTTTTAATCACATTTTCATTTCATTACTTGTGATTGGTCTGTTCTTATTTCTGTTTCTTCCTGGTTCAGTTTTGGAAGGTTATACCTTTCTAAGAATTTGTCATTTCTTTCAGGTTGTCCATTTTATTGGCATAGAGTTGCTTGTAGTAGTCTTTTAGGATGCTTTGTATTTCTATGGCGTCTGTTATAACTTCTTTTTCATTTCTAATTTTATTGATTTGAGTCCTCTCCCTCTTTTTCTGGATGAGTGTGACTAATGGTTTATCAATTTTGTTTATCTTCTCAAAGAACCAGCTTTTAGTTTATTGATCTTTGCTATTGTTTTCTTTGTTTCTATTTCACTTATTTATGCTCTGATCTTTATGATTTCTTTCCTTCTGCTAACTTTGGGTTTCATTTGTTCTTCTCTCTCTAGTTCCTTTAGGTGTAAGGTTAGATTGTTTATTTGAGATTTTTCTTGTTTCTTGAGGTGGGCTTATATAGGTATAAACTTCCCTCTTAGAACTGCTTTTGCTGCATCCCATAGGTTTTTGATGATCATGTTTCTTTATCATTTGTCTCTAGGTATTTTTTGATTTCCTTTTTGATTTCCTCTTTGATTTCTTCAGTGATCTCTTGGTTATTTAATAACGTATTGTTTAGCCTCCATGTGTTTGTGTTTTTTATATTTTTTTCCCTGTAATTGATTTGTAATCTCATAGCGTTGTGGTCAGAAAAGATGCTTGGTATGATTTCCATTTTCTTAAGTTTACTGAGGCTTGATTTGTGACTCAAGGTGTGATCTATCCTGGAGAATGTTCCATGCACACTTGAGAAGAGAGTGTAATCTGATGTTTTTGGATGTAATATCCTATAAATATCAATTAAATCTCTCTGGTCTATTGTGTCATTTAAAGCTTGTGTTTCCTTACTTATTTTCATTTTGGATGATCTGTCCATTGGTGTAAGTGAGGTGTTAAAGTCCCCCACTATTATTGTTACTGTTGATTTCCTATTTTATAGCTGTTAGCAGTTGCCTTATGTATTGAGGTGCTCCTATGTTGGGTGCACATATATTTAGAATTGTTATATCTTCTTCTTGGATTGATCCCCTGATCATTATTTAGTGTCCTTCCGTGTCTCTTGTAACATTTATTTTAAAGTCTATTTTATCTGATATGAGTATTGCTACTCCAGCTTTCTTTTGATTTCCATTTGCATGGAATATCTTTTTTCATCCCCTCACTTTCAGTGTGTATGTGTCCCTAGGTCTGAAGTGGGTCTCTTGTAGACAGCATATATATGGGTCTTGTTTTTGTATCCATTCAGCTAGCCTCTGTCTTTTGGTTGGAGCATTTAATCCATTCACGTTTAAGGTAATTATTGCTATGTATGTTCCTATCACCATTTTGTTGTTTTGGGTTTGTTTTTGTAGGTCCTTTTTTCCTCTTGTGTTTTCCAGTTAGAGAAGTTCCTTTAGCATTTGTTGTAGAGCTGGTTTGGTGGTGCTGAATTCTTTTAGCTTTTGCTTGTCTGTAAAGCTTTTGATTTCTCCATCGAATCTGAATGAGATCCTTGCTGGGCAGAGTAATCTTGGTTGTCGGTTTTTCCCTTTCATCACTTTAAGTATATCATGCCACTCCCTTCTGGCTTGTAGAGTATCTGCTGAGAAATCAGCTGTTAACCTTATTGGAGTTCATTGTATATTATTTGTCATTTTTCCCTTGCTGTTTTTAATCATTTTTCTTTGTCTTTAATTTTTGCCAGTTTAATTATTATGTGTCTCAGCATGTTTCTCCTTTGGTTTATCCTGTATGGGACTCTCTGTGCTTCCTGGACTTGGGTGGCTATTTCCTTTCCCATGTTAGGGAAGTTTTTGACTATAATCTCTTCAAATATTTTCTTGGGTCCTTTCTCTCTCTCTTCTCCTTCTGGGACCCCTATAATGCGAATGTTTTTGCATTTAATGTTGTCCCAGAGGTCTCTTAGGCTGTCTTCATGTCTTTTCATTCTTTTTTTAAATTCTTTTCCACAGCAGTGAATTCCACCATTCTGTCTTCCAGGTCACTTATCTGTTCTTCTGCCTCAATTATTCTGCTATTGATTCCTCCTAGTGTAGTTTTTGTATTGTTCATCTCTGTTTGTTTGTTCTTTAATTCTTCTAGGTCTTTGTTAACTATTTCTTGCATCTTCTCGATCTTTGTCTCCATTCTTTTTTTGAGGTCCTGAATCATCTTCACTATCTTTATTCTGAATTCTTTTTCTGGAATGTTGCCTATCTCCACTTCATTTAGTTGTTTTTTTGGGGTTTCATCTTGTTCCTTCATCTGGTACATAGCCCTCTGCCTTTTCATCTTGTCTATCTTTCTATGAATGTGGTTTCTGTTCCACAGGGTGCAGGACTGTAGTTCTTTTTGCTTCTGCTCTCTGCCCTCTCCACTCATTGATTTTTAATAAAATACCTTTACTGAAAATTATATCTATAGCTTTGTAGACCAGATATGCATTGCAAAGCTTACCATGTGCTTTGTTACTACCCTATATTCAAACCTGTGTTTATGTGGCTTTTGGGAACTTGCATAAGTACACCAATGCTCAATTTCTTTATTGAGAAAATAAGCAAAATTGTATTTCTTTGCAGGATTGTATAAGCATTAGAGGTACCCATGTAAAGGACTACCATCAGTACACATCATACAAAGAATGTGTTATTAGTGTTTGTTATGATGATGATGATGTTGATGGTGATTATAATTATGGCATGGGGGAGGATGCTATAACAATCTCTAGCACTGAGTCATTTGTATGTGTGTGTATGCAAGATGAGGATCCCAACCTCAAGGTCATAATTCATAATTCAATGAGTTGCACACACACACACAGACAAACACAGTAAGTACAAAATCCGATACCATAGTTTTATGTGCAAATTACTAGAAGCAAATAGAAAATGAGGTACCTAACTCTCTCAAACTGAAGTTTGACAATTTGCTTCACAGATGTAGTTATATTGGAACCATGCAGACAAATCAGAAAGATAAATACACTTTTAAATATTTGGTACAGTTTTTATGACTCCTCAGGAGTACCCTTTTATTCAGTTTACTATCCTATTCCTTCAGTTATTTCCCACCTGGGAAAATGTTAAGTTCTCTTACATATCTTATCAGTTCCCTCTGAATATGTTAATTTACTTATATCACTTTCAAATTATAGTCCTTATAATGGAATGCAATATTTGTCATTCTAGAAAACAGAAGAAATAACCATAAGCCATTTTCTTCTATGTACCACTCTTTAATTATTGCACCCAAAGAAAGTAACACATGTTAAATCTGATAGATAATTAAACCCCATCAAAAATTAGGATATTTTGGGCCTAATTTACATGATGTGAAAATGAATAAAACAGAAATGTATGAGAGATCTGGATCCTTCTCATGCAAATGAACTGAAGTGAGAAAATCTCAAACTTGAAATTAAGCTAAAAACTAACACAGTGCTTTAAAAGAACAATCTATAAATTCTACAAGTAGACTTTGAAGAAATTAAGGTTTGCACTGTGTACAAACAGGAAAAACTTCAAACTTGACACGACAGTTTTGTAGACTACCAGGATCCTGTGACTACAGTATAGACTTCAAGTAGAGATCACATTTCTATTTATATGTAATACAACAAATAGAATGTAATCAATCTGTACATGACAAAGATTTTTACCTTAACACAAATAAAGACTCCCTTTCAGATATCCCAGTTCATTACTCAGGGTCTTTTCTAAGGTTTAGAAATAGGTTTTCTGTGTCTTCACCTGCAGATACCTCCTCCTACAGCTGCCTCCTCAAGCCATGAGAGCAATTTTCTGTTCCCAGTACCTTCATGAGAGCATTACTCCACTGTACACAGTTGTCTCCACATCTCCTCTGATGCTGTTACTTCTCTTCTAAACTCAAGAAAGGAATCCTGGGTCTCCTCTCCTATAAAATTTTGAGACATGTTTGTGCCTCAATTCCCCTTAGTATGACTTTAAAAAAAGGCTTGGAATGAAATAAACAAAAAAATTTGACCTGGCTCTGTGTTCAGAGATAACGGAAGGAAATAATGACACAAAAATAGTTAACAAGTACTAAATGTCTTTGCACAAGTCCAAACATATCCTCACTGTAACTCTGGAAGCCTCCAGGCTTAGTCCTCCATGTTGCAGGGACTAGAACTGTCTATAATACTCCCCCACTGGCAGCGTGCTCTGAGCTGGTCAGCCTTTACATTCTCCAAGAAACCTCTGCATATATTGTTCCTTCCCTCTACTTTGATGATTGATTCCTGTGGTTCCTTTCCTTTTTCCATACTGCTTTCCAGGATAATTGGCAGTGAAGATGTCCACTGCCATCATGAAAACCCTACCCTTGGTAGCTTATACTATGAATTTGCTTGTCTTTTCAATTCAATTCACATACTAAATGAGTTGTTAACATTTTTTAAAAGATGAGTAAAATACGTCATACTTCTAGTAATTTAGTGTGTAAACACTGGGAGAGAGTTTTAGCTTTTAGAACTATCTGGAGTATTATATCTTAAAACTTCTGAAGAACCTGCTTTGAGATTAGATTATTATCCACACATCTTTTATCAGTTGTAGAAGACTAGAATATATAGTATTTTAAGAACTTAACCCTACACACCATAAGAAATATAATAATTTTAAGATAATAAATCTATTTTAAATAACATCTTACATAAGCCTGTGGATGGGCTAATGTTTTAATACTCTCACTGATATGTTCAATTTTTAACCCTGCAGTTTGAAGGTTTTCTAAAAATTTGAATTATGCAAGGCATATTAACATTGCTTTGACAACATCTGTATGGAAAAGATCTGTGCTGAAGCAATTTTTTATTTTCTTTTTTGGTACGCGGGCCTCTCACTGTTGTGGCCTCTCCCATTGCGGAGCACAGGCTCTGACGCGCAGGCTCAGCGGCCATGGCTCATGGACCCAGCCGCTCCGCGGCATATGGGATCTTCGCGGACCGGGGCATGAACCCATGTCCCCTGCATCGTCAGGCGGACTCTCAACCCCTGCACCACCAGGGAAGCCCTGTGCTGAAGCAATTTATAGCATGTATACAAAATGGTGGTATTATAAAATGCATATATCTTGATAAATTCTATTTTTGAAAGTTAAAATATCAGCAAAAAATACTTTCTGTACAAAATACTTTCATCACATATCCAAAATGATTTTATCTAATTAGGATGATAATTTTTAAAATTTTAGTAATTAAAGGCTACCTTCAGTCATACATTTTCAAGCTTAAGACTATGCTTGAGTATGCAAGATAGCATTCAGAGATCTAGTTAGTGCCACCTGCATTTCATTGGTCACTTTCTTATCATGTAAGTAAATTTCAATCTTGTTGACACAAAATGTGTAAACACAGGTTTTTCAGACAATAAGATTTGCCACATTTATGGCAGAGTTCTTCAAATTATTTTTAAGTCACATATATGTGTGTGTGTACATATATATAATTAGAAAATAAAATGCTAGGATATTATGTAACAAATTCAAATCATTGTATTGGAATGGGAATATGTGTACAGTAGTTAGTCAGTTAACTAGATTCTCCGAGCTAATATCAGGGAATATGAGCTTCATTTTCATAAATTCCATTTTGCATTTAGGTCAGCAGAAATGAAATGAATTTGTTCTTGTACCCACATATTTAAATGAAGAAAATTATTTTGTAGGAAATAATGTATGGCTGATGACAATGCATTACTGTTCCAACCTTGATGGCTATTTTCCAGTCAGATAGTTTCTAGTAGGGCAGGACAGGGGGAAATGAATAATTATGGTTTTGAGTGTGTACTATAAACTTAGCATTTCTCAATTGAGTAGGGTTCTTTCAAAGATCACACTAGTCTTTAGAAATCTGTGCAATAAAAATCTTCTTTAATACCATTTTTACCTCATTGGATGCTCCAGGTCATGGTTGTCTTTGTGTTCTTGTGACATTTCCTCTTCCAGTAATGTCAGAATGCTTGTTTTTAATTTAAAACAAGGAAGAAAGTTTCTGCCCACTTACTGTTGCAAAACTAAATACAAGTTAAAGAATGATTAAGTTAACAAAGGTACTTTTAATAAAAATATTAGCTATGAAAACCACAAAGCAAGAATAAAACCTGAAATATAAAAATTTAATTATAATGCAGTATGTGCAAAAGCTATTTAGAATTTTGACTGATTCAAATTGAACTGACTGTTAAGCTTTTCTCTTCACAAGAGTTTGATTACTAAAAACAACATTGCTTACTGCAAAGGTAAGAAAATGATAGCTCTCAGGTGCATAGTATATGCTGAGAACTCCATTATGTGTTTTGCATATATATTGCCTATAAATAATTATTGCATAAATAATTATTAGATATTTAGTTTAGAGATGAGAATACAAAAACTCCAAGTGTAATGAAACTAGTAACTCGAGGAGCTGATATTCAGGTCTAGAGCCATCTGGCTCACAATTTTGTGCTGTTTGTGATGTTTCATAATGTTTATTAAAAATAAGGTTATTTAGCAAAGTCAGTGTGACTGGTATCTTTCATATTTTATTGCTAGTCCTCAAAAAGACCATGGAAGTCAAAATATCTGAGCTCTCTTTGACTAACTTAATTTACTATAAAATTTCCAATAATTATGGAGAGAGACAGATTTAGGAGGTCCTATAATTTCCAGAAAAAAAAAAACAAACAACAGTACACTCATTCTTGGCAAATGCCAATAGAAAATATAGATTTTTCGGAATAACTAGGCAGAGACAATACATGGCTATGTCAAAGAGTGTCTTTCTACCTAAAGAATACAGAAAAAAGTCAGCTCAGCCAGAATGTATAATAGTTATCAACAACATTCTCCAACATCAAGGTACAAGCTAGCTGCCAGTAAGCAATGTCAGAGTGAGAAAGAATTTAAAAATCACATACAAACTTCTAGAATTATAACTCTTCTTCCTACTGTCCCACTTATATCATGTAAGTTGTTTTAGGTATATAGTGGTGGCTACCTCATCTTGGCTAGAAATAGCTCCTCGATCTATGAATTAAAACAAAAGAGAGTAAGATTGAGAGAGAGGAGAGGAGAGGAGGTGGGGGAACAGTATGATTTCTGGGATAGGATTTGGGATAAATGTAGTTAGGAAGGACACTACTCTCCATCAATCAGTCATTCTCAGACACTATAGGCTACAACAGGCTGATTCTGGTACCTCCTGATCCTGATGCTGAGAAACAGAACAAGAGACAAACATCCCCAGTACCTCTGGGAGGCAGGCTAACTAGAAATAAGGCTTTAGAAAGATAGTAGGCATCATCCAGCAAAAGAAAAATGGAAAAGATAGGTTAGGGCTAAAACTATGGGAAAAAATATTTAGTGTGGCCATATTCATTTGAGGTATGACCCCTAAACCATCGTGCCATCACTCCTTTTTTGATAGATTTTCTTCAGCTTGACGTTCAGTGTCTTGTTGATCCTCCACTCCTCACAACACCTGTTACCTCTTTATTTCTACCCATGCTATAGATCACTACCTTGTTCCTTGCAATTACGCCTGTAAATAAAGGGAATTTGACAAATATTTACTTTTGTAATTGAAATTATCCATATTTCTTATGATCATTTAGTAAATCGCCTAGCAGGCCAAATGTTTCTTACATTTTTTAGCCAGACTTAGTGACATAATTTATATACAAGTGAAACTCAACATTTTTAGGGTATATTTATGAATTTGGACAAATGAACACAATCATATAACCACCATCACAATTAAGATGTAGAATAGATTCATCACCTGCAAGCTACTCCCTCTTGTTCCTTTTTATCAATCCTCTTCAGTTGTTATCAGTACCTGGCAACCTCTGATCTGTTTTCTCTCTTTATAATTTTGCATTTTCTGGAATGTTATATGAGTATCATATAGTATGTATTCTTTTGAATCTGGCTTCTTTCACTCAATGTAATGTATTTGACATGCATACATGCTGTTGCATGTATCAGTACTTTCCTTTTATGGCTGAGAAGTATTGCACTTTATAAATTTACCAGAGTTAGTTTAATTACTCAATGAATGAATGGCATTTGGATTGTTCCCAGATACTAGTTATCATATATCATGTGGCAGTAAACATTTGTGTAGAGGTTTGGTGTGAACATAATTTTTCATTTATCTTGGCTAAATGCCTGAATGCCCAGGACTAGGTTAGATTGGCTCTATGGAAAGTGTATGCATAACTTCATAAAAAACTGCACATCTATTTTTCAGAGTGATTCACTGTTTTGCATTCCCTCCAACAATGTGTGAGAGTTTCAGCTGATTAGCTTTCTTGTCAGCTTTTTATTACATTTTTCTTTCTGACCAGCTAATAGGTGTGCATCTAATTTTGGTTTGAATATTTATTTCTCTAATGACTAATCATTTAGTTTAGAGAAGAGTATGTTTTCAAGTTCTTACTTGTCATCTCTACATATTTTTTGTGAAGGCACCTGTTTAAAACTTTTGTCCATTTTTGTTTATCTTTGCTTATTTTTGAGTATATATATATATATA
>NW_020173488.1:447786-497847 GCF_003031525.2 Neophocaena asiaeorientalis asiaeorientalis | reverse complement strand
AATCTATACATGTCCTTTATTAGATTTTGTGTGTAATCTTTTTCTTTCAGTTTGTATCTTCTATTTTCATCATTTTAACAGTATAATTTCAAGAGCAGAAGTTTTAAACCATGATGAAGTCCAGTTTGTCAACTTTTTTCTTTAATGGCTCATGCTTATGGTGTCAGACTATAGAAATATTTGAATAATCCAAGGTTGAAAAGATATTTTCATATGTAATCTATACATGTCCTTTATTAGATTTTGTGTGTAATCTTTTTCTTTCAGTTTGTATCTTCTATTTTCATCATTTTAACAGTATAATTTCAAGAGCAGAAGTTTTAAACCATGATGAAGTCCAGTTTGTCAACTTTTTTCTTTAATGGCTCATGCTTATGGTGTCAGACTATAGAAATATTTGAATAATCCAAGGTTGAAAAGATATTTTCATATGTTTCCCTCAAGAAGTTACATAGTTTTAGAATTTTACTTGAACCAATAATTCATTTGAATTAATGTGAGGTATGAGTTGTTTCTAACTCTGCATATGGCTATCCAAATTTTTCAGCACCATTTGTTGAAAGGCTCTTCTTCCTCCAACATTGTTGATATTCAATTAACCATATATGTTTGTGGGACTACTTTTGGCTTTCTTTCCTGTCTCATTGATCTATGTATCTAACTTTTTCCCAGTACCCCAATGCCTTATTTACTGTAAACTTAAAGTAAGTCTTGAAATCAGGTAGTGTGCATTCTGAAATTTTACTCTACACGTTTCAAGCCAAAGAATCATAAAAGAAAATCTAGGCACATTATAATCTTATTGCTAATAAACCAGTAAAAGGAAGAAAATCCAAAATACAGCCAAAAACGACACACTATGCATGTATGAATGATAGGACACTTCTCATCAGAAACGATTCAGTCTGGGAGCCTATGGGACAAAATCTTCTACATGCTAGAAGAGGCTTTTTGTTTTTTAGATAAACATGAGTTAAGAGAATTTATCATCAGCAGACATACAACAGAAAATTATAAAATATTTATTCAGGAAGGTGGAAAGTTATATGAAATAGAAATCTTGATCTACATAAGAGTAGGCTGACCTCTGGAAATCAAATATTTGGGTGAATAGAAAATACATCTAATCATTTACTTAAGCCTTTTATAAAATGTAATTGACTATTTAACTATATATATGTATATACACACACATATACATGTGTTAAAGGCAAAATAGCTTCAATATTTTAGATAGTAAAAAACTTGGGGAGATATGATAATATATTTTTACTGTAGCATTTTGGTACAATAAAACCATATTTTATACCTTTTAACAGTAACCTCTGCTTTTATCACAGTGTGATAAAATGTCTTACAATTATCTATAATCATTTTAATGAATTTTAACTAAATTCAATGTGCATGTCATTACCTTTTTTAAAGTCTGCAATTTTTCTAGGCAGTTAATAAGCAAATGTTATTAAATCATTAGGGGTTTGTGCATATTGAACCTAATAGAGCATCAATTTAACCTAATAAACTACTTTGAAAACCAACACAATGTGTCTGAAAATACATAGAAAATTATTCAACACATATTTTCTAAGTATAGGTATACTAAGAAGTTGAATAATCAGAAAAGCATTTTAAGTATTTTAAATCATTCGGTTGCATATGAATATCGATTCAGGGTTAACAAAGACTTGAGAATAGAAAAAGTCTAAAGAATATCAAATATATGAAAGCTTATGTTAATTTATGAATATAAAAATGTGATTCTCAGGTGTAATGTTTTTAGCATTTGAGTTCTGTATTTAATCTAGATGAGTCTTACTTGGAATCAGAATCAGCCTTTCAGAATACTAAATATCAATTCCCCATGTCTCAAGTATGTCAGTAAATTGCTTAGACAATACATCTAATTGAATTTCATTTGATTACTAAGTCAACTTTAAATAAGTCTAAAAAAATAGAAAAGAAGAAAGATGAAAAAATATATACATAAAGTTGAAGGAAATAATTAGTTTCCTCACTCTGTTCCACAAACACTACCTCTGTATCACTGCACATTTGCAGCAGAATTGGTTCCTAGGCTTTATACACTTCTACTTCACTTTCAAAGACATGGAGTCATTAGAAGCCTGATTGGTAAGATAAGGATGGAAAGGACATTCAGATTAGAGAGAAGGGCATGAGTGAACTGTCAGAAAGGAGACAGCCTAGGGTTTTAAGAGGTCATGGACTCAACGTGAACATAATGTGCAAGAAAGGGAATCCAAATCCCTTCTATTCTCATCACCTCTCACAAATAGGACCGTCATATCAATCCCAGAGCTTAACTACCTTCTATTACTAGCCTTCTTTGGGGCAGAAATTATCCCTAATCCCTATACCTCGCTATCCAATAAACATTACCGTGAAGATTTAATGTAAACAGTTATTACATACATCCAGGACTCAGATATGAAAACTTGGGTTGCAAAAGTATAAATGGTATTTAAATTCAAAGGATTTGATAAGATGTCTTGGGTTACTAAAGATAGAGAAGAATTTACAACTAACCCCGGAGCTTTGCAACACAGTCAAGTGAGAGGACAAGTCTGCAAATGGTATTTGGAAGGAGATGCAATGGCATAGAAGAGTATGTAATCTCAAAGGACCAGTTATGAAATGAATCGAGAAGGAATCAAATGTGTTAACTGCTGATAGTTTAAGTAAGATTAAAGCTAAGAATAAGGCACTGGGTTTGACAAGAGGAGATCTTACTAAGACTGGGTTCAGTGGAACAATAGGCATGAAGATATGTCTGCAGACTGTTAAATAAAAAACTGGAAATGAAGACATGGAGAAAGTGAGTTTAGAGAATTGTCTCAATGCATGTTTTTGTAAGTGGGGGGAGCAGAGATTTGGGAATAAAGTTGTGGTCTGGACATTTGGCACAGTTTTACACTGCTTAGCATCAAAAGATAAGGATGCTTATTACGTGTATTTACAAGAGTTGACAAAATTTAGTAAATAGTAAATTAAAGATTTCAAAACACTGCTTTATTTAGTTGATAGTCTGTGATGGTTTCTTCAGAGTTGATATGTACTATTATGTAAATACCTAATCACTGCTACTCTATCCTACATAAGATTACAGTGGAGTCATCATGGATTATTGTGTAAATGACTAATTGCAGGTAATTTAAGAGGGTTATTATTTACTTGATAGTTTGTAATGGATTTTCAAACTAGGTATATAGCAAAACTATTCATGTCTTTTAGTGTTCAACACCTAACTTGGAAAAGAATATATGATTCTCTTTACATATGTATGTACAATATATATACCCCAAATTAACATTATCATAAAAATATTTAGAGTTTAATGATGCTATATTTCATCAATTGTAACTAGATGCCTTTTTGAAGTCACACAGATATGGAAATAATTGATTCTCCTACCTACTAGCTAGTTTTAGCTTTTTAACTTCACTCTACATTGCTTACTTAAATGGAAAATTTCCATAATGGAAATGTTCTTATTTCTTTGCTCCTTCTTGCACATGCATCTTATTGCCTTCTGAGAAGAGAAGATTATGAATGGGTTAACTTACTCATGAATCTACTTAAGTTGTTATGAAGAGCTTTCCAGATTAGGTCCCTGTGTACCATTCCACCATTACCACACTTGGTATATGTTTCAATTGATTAAACTATAATTTTCTCTAAGGTAACAACTTCCATAGTAAGAATTGTTTCTGTATGTTTGCACTATTTAATACAAAAAATATTTTAATAAAGACTGCCTGTGTGGAAACTGAGGCAGCAGAGAGCAGTATAAAATACCATGGCCAGGATAAAAATTATTGACAAGATAAGACCTGACAAAAGGCTTGAAAGAGGTAAGAAATATAGCAATGTAGGTATTGTCAGGGTATTATACCAGGAAGAAAAACTGGCAGTCAGTACAACATCTCTAAGACAGAAGCATGCTGTGTGCTCAACAAAGGCCAAGGAGACCAGCAGGGCTGAATTAGAATAAGTAAGTAGAGGCATAGTAGGAGATAAGCTCAGAGAAGTAAGGATGTAGGAACCAAAGCACATTTTTGGCACTTTTTCAACTATTCTTACTTTTGCTCTGACAGATGAGGGAAGTCTTACAGGGCTAAAACCAAGGTGTTGCAGGATTGGTTCTTTCTGAAGTCTCTGAGGGAGAATCCATTTGCTCATCTTCTCCAGCTTTTAGAGCTGTATCCCTTACATTCCTTGGCCTCTGGCCTTTTCTTCCATCTTCAAAACCAGTAACATAGCATCTCCAAATGGTCCTCTGTTTTCGTCATCACATCTCCTTCTCTCCTTCTGATCTCTTGCCTCCCTCTTATAAGGACCCCTGTGATTACACTGGCCCACCTGAATAATCCAGGATATTTCCCCTTCTCAAGATCCTTAATTACATCTACAAAGTCTCCTTTTCCATCTAAGGTAATATATTCACAGTTTCCGGGGATTAAGACTTAGACATCTTGTCGTGGCCATTATCAGCTATTCCATCCACTGATAGAGGTGATTCAGTAGGGAGGACAATTTTTGGTAAAGGAAGAAGAGAAGAGAATTTTGGGGACATATCTGGAGTTGGCTAGAGGTTATGGCATGTAATACCCTTGTGAAATGTTTGGCATTAAATATAAATTGAAATAGTTCATCTATAATAACAGATAGCTTATATGAATAGGGTAGCTGTTATGAGTATTGGTAGTGGTAGACAAATTGATGTAGCAGAAATAAGTATATCTTCTTAGATAAGTAAGGTCCTATTGACTATATCTGACTGTAACCTAAGTTGATGTGAACTGAACAAATTATATGCTTTCTAATCAACACTTCTCAAATAAATAGGTCCATTGACTTGTTAAGAATAAACTGATTGAGTATTATGTAATAATTCCTTTAGGTAATATAATAAAACACCAAGAAGTGTTGCTTGGTACCCCTGCCTATTTTAAGACCTCTTTTCCAGGTTCCCTTAGCATACCACTGTCTGTGCACTTAATATTAAATAGTGGATTCATCAATAACAATGCAGGGAAGTCATCTCATTCAGATTGTAGCATTGATGAAATACTCAATACGTGAAACAGAAAGAATCTGCCTCTTACATTTAGTAGGTGTTTTGTTTTAAGTAGTTGGCATGGGTTTCCTTTCCCTAACAGCACATGGTTTTTTGGGGGGTAATTTTCTCCCGATATTGTATGCAGTCTTGGTGAAACAGTAAATAAAGTGGCTCTACCCTACCCTTTCAGAAGTCTAAAAAGGCCTGGAGGCTACATTGGTCAGAAGTGTCTTCTCATTATCCTGGTACAGGATGAAATAGAGAAATAGAGAGAATGTAATCCAAGTTCAGCTAAATGGACTAGGCCTGCACTCCCTCCCTCTGCCCTGTCCCCAGAACACTGACTTTTTTACCTTAGAGATTGAAGGGCAGGTAAAAAAATAAATAAAATCAGGCAGCAGTGCTGCATTGAAGAGAGTCAGGCAGTGCGTGTTCTGTTTTCTAACCTGTTTCCAGGTTAGAAACCTACCCAATAAATCCTATATGCTTCCTAATATATTTCCAAAAAAATCTGTTTTTACTAAAAATTAAATCGAGTTTAAATTTTGTTACTTGACAGCAAAGGACCCTAACTCATAGACTTATTTCAAGGGACTTATATACTTCAGTCCTAGAGAAGTAGGACATATAATTGGAATATGTCTAAGTGAACATCTCTATCAGTAGGTACTAGCAATCCATCAAAATAGAATTTGAGCTGGACCCTGAGGCAATGTAGAATTGAATTCCTTTGAGTAGAGGTGGGTGAATATTACAGGTGTGGAAAACAAGGGATGCACAGAGGGAATTAAGAATTGCAGGTTTGTGGACTAAAGAAAAAAGACTGTATAAAGCAGAGGGTTCCCTTTGAGAAGTTGCCAAGCGAATAGGATAAAAACTCTTCTGGAGTTTCAAAGATGACATTTGAATGCCAAGAAAGACTATAGCCAAAAACATGTCTACATTTAAATCATTGGCTCATTAAAAACACAGGCAGCAGTGAAGGTCTTTAGTCTTGTAATAAAAAATAAAATTAGATGTGAAATATATCCAAATATGTCTAAATATATTGTCTGTGATGGGGTTGTAGGTGTTTGTGTAGGGGGAAAGAGAAAAAAAGAAAGAGAGAGAGAGAGATTCTAGTTCAAATCTCTTTCTTTTCACAAAAGAGAACCATCTCAAAGAGAAAGAAGAGTAGTGGAGAGGATATTGATCAACTAGAGAAACACATGAGATATTTTAATTATTTCTCTTATTTTATATTTTCATTAATCCTATAATGTAAATACATCATTTAGTTTGTATTGATGAGGAAAACAAAACAGAAAGATTAACTAACTTGCTGAATTCCATGTAGCTGGTAAGTAGAATAGCTATTTTTTCCAAGGTCAAACATTGATTAAGCTGCTTAATTAGATTCTATTGTTGGAAACTGTGAAGGGCATTCACATTTAGTCACATAACCTTGTGCCAGACCAAGACTCAGAAATAAGATCGTAATATGACTTTGTGTATTGTCTAATCCCTTTTGCTTCAAGTATTCCTCAGTGTAAAATATGGAGATAATTAAGACTAATGCTGGAATATAAAATTTCTATATCCATTAGTAAAATAATTAGGCATGAATTAAAAAGAAACAATTGTGTATGTTTCAATAAAAATATTCCCACAATATATACCAAATATCAAATGTCTCTTTTATCCATAAGTATGTAAAATCCTTGATTTCTTCTTGCTTAACTTAACCTGCAGCTTATTTTACTATAGGCATATGTGAGTTATTATTCACTGTGATGTTTAATTAATTCTAAACTCTTCTCTACTGATATTTCTTTATGTGTCACTTGAAGGACACCATGAGATTTTTATTTTAATTAAGTCATGATTCTGCTGCAGTCCTAATGTTGGATATTCCCATTCAATTAATCTTGATAGTGTTCCCTAGATGAAATATGTTATTTTTTAAAATTTGCAAGTCTTATAGGATTTCCTGTGGGAATACTTTACATAGAAATCATGTTTATGATTAATTTCTCCTGCACTACATAGAATATTTGTTCTTTCACTGAAATGCCCATAATATACTTCCATTCAGTGAAATAAATGAACAGTATGCCTGGCTTATGAAATGAAACTTTCATTCCTGAAAAAAGGCTATGGATTTAATTAAGTAAATACAACATTTTAAAAAGGTTGTGTACATGATTATAAGTATTGATGTTGATTATTTATGGTGGAATAGATGATAGTTTGAAAAATGAATTTTTGTTATTAATGTGTGTGTTATCCATTTGTGGATATAGTACTAAGAACCATTTAGAAAAATAGCATATATATAAATTGCCTAATTACAAAATAACACTTCTTTCTGGAATTATTTCTTTTAAGTGCTTTTGTTAGGTGGGGAATCTGACAGGTAAATATTTGGCATCAATCATTCTCTTCAAGAATTGAAAGATAATCATATGAACCACTGACACTGTTCATCAGTGAATAACAAAATAATTAATTGAGACTAAATTTATATGAATATATCTTTATAATTGTGTTGAATTTACTAGTTGAAAAATTATATTAGGACAGGAAGCATGTCTGTGCTGTTTACCACTATATCTCCACATGCTTAATACTCAGCCTCATACACAGTAGATATAAATAAATATTTGTTTACAGTCTATAGAAAATATTTTCAGAAATGAATAAATTGGCTTCTAGCAAATTCTGGCAGGGACTTAGCCTCACTGCCATAAACAACTATAATACTTGAAGAAATATATAAAGCAACTGTTTTTAGTCATTGGACAAATGCAGGGTAGGACTATGATCCCTGAAAGAAAGACACCTCATGAAATAAAACCTACATTTGCTTGCCTCTCTAGCTAGGAACATTTCCCAAATTCTGTGCAGTGAGCTGGAGTCCAACAGGAAAAATGGGCCCACTGAGCAAAGGAGGCAGAGATAAGCATTCATGGATGATCTGAGAAGTATGACACTGGAGAGAAGGGTGGTAGTAGAAAGAATTCTGTGGGAGTTGAGGGTTGTTTTCTGCCATTTCTTGCCTAAAGGCTGGGTTTAGTGTTTGTAGGTCTTGGCAAAGAGTGGCTAGTATGAGACTGAGAGTGATAGAGCATTTCTAGAGGTTTTTGGAATTCCAGCTGAGCCAGAGAATAGAGATCTTGTTAACACCCTTGAAATTCAGCTGTGACACAAAATCCATGTACTTACATATTTTATTTCAGCTCATTTGAGGCTTTATGTTTCCAAATGGTGGCTTTTGACATACAGATATTATCTTTTTATAATAGAATTGTGATTATCAATATCTAGTGTTTTGGATTGTACTTTCTGTAACCTGTTTAAGAAACTCTTCTGTGCCGAGATGTCATCAAGATATTTTATGATAATTTTAAAAATTCTAAAGATTTGCTTTTCACAAAGAAGTGTTTAACTTATTGAATGGCTCATCACTTTTCTACTGACTTATAATGTCTTTTTATCATATACTGTATTAATTTTCTATTGCTTCTATTATAAATTACCATACACTTAGTGGTTTAAAACAATACCAACTTATTATCTTACAGTTCTGGAGTTCAGGAGTCCAAAATAGGTCTCAGTGGGCTAAAATCAACTTGTGAGCAGAGCTGTATTCCTTCTGGAGACTTTAAGGGAAAATCTGTTTCCTTGTCTTCTCCAGGTTCTAGAGGCTGCCTGTTTCCCTTGGCGTGTGGCCTCCTTCCAGCCAGCAATTTTATCATCTGGGCCTCTGTTTCCATCATCACATGTCTAACTTTTCTTTCTCCTTCTTTCACTTATAAGAACCCTTGTGATTACATTGGGCCCACCCAGATAGTCCAGGACAATCTCCCCATTTCAAGATCCATAACTTTTTTGATTTTGTTTTTACATATTTATTTTTATCCTTTTTTATTTTTTAATTTTGCTATTTTATTTTGCTATTATATCTGTTATATGACTGTTTTTAATGGTTTGTATGTTTATACACTTTTGCATAATTACAGTTTCCATGTGTATTTGTTGAGTATATTGAACACAAATATTTTAGGCTTTTTCTTGTTGGTACCAGACAGCAAACAGCTTTAAAAAAACCCCAAAAAACAACAAAAAAAGACTCTGCCTTTATTAAATATAGATTCCAGGAGGCAGAAAATAAGAAGAATAAGTTAGTATATGATACAGAGTTAGACAGTGATACATATTGGGAGAAAATTAAATCTCAAGAGAGAAGGAGAACATTGAGAGTTGGGTTACAGTTTTGGATTGGGTAACAACAAAGTCCTCACATAGAAGAGGACATTTGAGTAAACATTTGAAGGAATTAAGAGAGATTCTGTCCTCTGAGGGATAGAAGGAACAGCAAGGAGGCCAGTGTGGCTTGAGGGATGCACATGAAGGGAAGACAAACAGATGAGATCAGTGAAGCGGGAGGTGTGGGGCATACCATATTGGACGTTTTGAGCCAGTGCAAAGATTTTGGGCTTTACTGTTTGTGAACTAGAAAACTAATGAGAGGTTCTGAGCAAAGGGGCTAAATGACTTGGATTTTAGCATGTTCCGTTTGCCTGCTATGGTGAGAACACTTCGTAGTGGACACTGGTGGAAGCAGTAACATGATCTAGATTTTATTTCTAAAATTGAGATAGAAGATAATAGTTGCATAGAATGGATTGTAGTAGTGATGGTGATAAGAAGTCATAAGATACAAGATATAATTTATAGTCATTTTTGTATTGTTCCATTATCTTATGTTTTTGAGAATTGCAGTGCAAATTTTCCTAGTCATTGCCCTTACTGATTCTGGTTCATGTTGGTTTGTAAGTTTTTAATGTGAACTCATTTTTAAGAGATATTTCTTGGGCTTCCCTGGTGGTGCAGTGGTTGAGAGTCCACCTGCCAATGCAGGGGACACGGGTTCGTGCCCCGGTCTGGGAAGATCCCACATGCTGCGGAGCGACTGGGCCCGTGAGCCATGGCCGCTGAGCCTGCGTGTCCGGAGCCTGTGCTCCGCAATGAGAGAGGCCACAGCAGTGACAGGCCCGCGTACTGCAAAAAAAAGAAAAAAAAGATATTTCTTTTCCACAAGGGAACAAAATGTGGCTCAGTTTGTGGATATGTCCTTTCACAGATTTTGTTGTTGTTTTACTTTGTTTCGTTTATTCAGCCAGATGCCTTAGAAGTATCACTGTTAGGTTGAATTTTATGTTAATTTTCATTGGTATTTCCCTACATCAAGATGGCTTGTAACTTAGACTTAAACCCCATACTTAGCAAAAAATTGTTTTTGTTTCTTTGTTTCTCACAACAGATTTTTATTCATATATCCAGATTTTGAGCAGAGACAAATGTTGTACGACCTCCCTGAACCAACATGTAAACCTTTGCCAATTCTCCTTTTCTTGAAGGTGCAATATTTCAAAAGTCCCACTGCCATGTCAAGGTCTTGATTTTCACTATATATCACAGTCACAAAGTCTGATCTGTTTCCTTAGGGATTAAATTTAAACCCTATCCCACTCTCTCCTACCCTCTCTCCCAAACTGACCAGTGGCCCTGCATTGTCAGCCCATAAGCTCACAGATCTGTTGCTATTATGTTCACCCTTCTTTTGTGATGCCTACGTATTTCTTTTACTTTTTCTATGTTTATTTTTTTCGGTAGGATCACTTAAACAGTTTTGATATGCTATATTTTTTACTAAATTTTTCTAACATTCCTATTTAAAATGTGCTCAGATCAGAGTGTCATCAGAGAGTGGTTTAATCTTGTATACTTCTACCCTTTGAATTCAGTATAACTACAGTAAAATTAATGTTATTCCTGTTTTTATGCCTTGATCCTTAAACACACTCACACATACTTACACACACAAATTACCTCAGAAATATAGAAAACCCACATGAAAATATCTGCATGGTAACCAATAATATCCCTGACCTCAAAAAAGGATTCAAAGCCCAGTGGCACCAACCAACGATCCTTGCAAAACAATAAGATAGAGAGGAAACTGCTAGTACTTATACCTCACATATATTCTTGTTTTTTTGATAAAAACAAAAATGAATAAATGCATATGTGTGTACATGTTACCTGGTACATTTATTTTTCAAAAAAGTTTAGGTAGAAGCAAATTGCATGGCAGAAAGTTTTGGGGAGAGATACTCCTTCATATTTTTAAGATGATTCAGCTGATACTTTCTTTATTGCCTTTGCCTAAAGCAAGGTAGGCGGTAAACAATGAAAAATATTGTCAATAACAAAATGCTATCAGCAGAATCAAGTTTTGGAGAAAGGTAGATAAAAAGTGAAGTAAAGTTATTTGCACAAAATGAAACAAGTAATGATCTAAACTGAAAACTCCTGAACAGAAATGATAACCCTATGAAGGCCAGAATGTTTGTTGTACCCCACCCTATCACTAAGATGAGTGTCTGGATAATATTAGACATTCAATCAATATATGAATGGATTATCATATTATTTAGAAAGCATAGGATTGTGGGTGTTAATCGTGTCTTAAAAGTTAAAAATAAATACACTTTAAGTTGTCTGCAATACTCAGAAACTTATAACTATTAAAAAGTACAAGGCAGAGAATAAATACAAGGCAGAGAATAAATAACATAATGTAATGTTCACAATTACCAGCTTCTTTATGCTTACAAATGGAAGATTAATTTACATAGCAACACATTTACATTTTGACCAAGGACAATTATAACAAATCATTTCATATTGAGAAATAAATTATAGGAAAAATGCATTAAAATATTTGCTTTTTATTGAAATTTTCAGGTAAAAATGACACTAGGCTAGAAATTCCAGAAAATAAATTCTTTAAATCCACTCCCACTCTCTACCCTCTCAGCTTTTTCTTGAAAGTCTATATGATTATAATAGCACATAAACTAAGATTCACAGACAAACTATTGAATTGATTTGGGAAGTTTTAGTTCTATCATTTATATGGAGATTAAATGAGAACTATGCCTTGCATATTTCAGAAGATAAACTCTCTTATACATAGTTGTTCATTTGTCTTATTAGGAGGTAAGATAAGGCATTGACCCAGTAGTGTCAGGGTGAATGTTTAACTGTCTTTCCAGAAATACAAGCCCTCTGTTATGGTGTTTGCTTATTTCCATATTGTAAATTCCCACAATGTCCCCTTTCAAGTGAGTGTGTCATCCATGAACATGGAGTTAGGAAGAGTTGCACTCATTGGGCTCTTGAAAGCTTGTGTGAGCTATCATCATCTCACTGATGTTGCCTCCAGGCAAGTAGTCAGGAGCAGAGGCAGGAAGAATGCAAAAAGCAGTGCATGCAAAAAAAATGTGACTTTTCACTTACTACATCTGAGCTAAATGTCATCTCCAGGCAACAGAAGTAGATGAAGTTTCTTTCACTACTATCAAAATAGCAGATCTTCATGAGAAGAATGTCTCCCAGTCACTGAAAATTGGGATATAAGTTCTACAAATTGCTTTACTCACTAGCCGGGTAGTGAAAGGGAAAATGTTAGAATTCCCAGATGCATCATGAACAGACATAAGTAATCTTCGACATCTCTTTAAAAAGCATCACGTTTAGGGCTTCCCTCCCAAAAAAAAAAAAAAAAAAAAAAGGATCACATTTAGAGAAAACACTTCAATAAAACAAACAAATAAATAGAACAAGAGATATATAAAGTTTATTTTTTTAATTAATTTATTTTTGGCTGTGTTGGGTCTTCGTTGCTGTGCACAGCTTTTTCTAGTTGTGGCGAGCAGGGGATGCTGTTTGTTGTGGTGCACGGGCTTCTCATTGTGATGGCTTCTCTTGTTGCAGAGCACGGGGTCTAGGCATGAGGGCTTCAGTAGTTGTGGCACCTGGGCTCAATAGTTGTGGCGCATGGGCTTAGTTGCTCTGCAGCATGTGGGATCTTCCTGGACCAGGGCTCGAACCCATGTCCCCTGCATTGACAGGCAGATTCTTCACTGCACCACCAGGGATGCCCTATAAAGTTTATAAAACACAAGAAAAAGAAAGGATATCAAAAAAAGAGTATGCTTCTGATTATGATTGGAAATAAAACAGGAAAAAATATCTATATACCTGGACCTCTTAATAGTCATAAGGGCCCATGGCTTCAACTAAAATTTATTTGAAGGAAATATTCCTGAAATTAAAAAGATGTACAATTAAGAGATTTTAATTGAAAATATGGTCTTCTTCCCATTTGTTTTAAAACTCAAAATAGTCATAATTGTTTTTACATATTAAATACTTATTATGTAGAGTTTTTAATCACACAAGTAAAGAATGATCATTTTTTAAAAAAATTTAACTACCCAGAGAAAACTAGTATTGACATTTTGCCTCTGTACTTTCTATTGTTTTCCAGTGCTTTATATTAGGGAATTAAAAGAAAGGCTTTGTGATCATATAGAATTCAACTAGAAACCAAATTCTACCATTCATTACCTGTATAAACTCATCTAGTTACTTAAACTCTCTCTGTTTTCTATTTTGTTTTCTACACAAAATAGAAATAATAATACCTACCTCATGGAGTTATAGGAAGAGTAAAATATATAATAAAACATGCTCCAATATCCCTCTTATAATCCTTTTTGAACTATGTTCCTCATAATAGTGCATACATAGTAATCTGGTCAATGATTAAAATTTTGAATTTTTAGTGAACTCACTACTTTAGCAGGCTAAATGTTTTAGAAAATCATAACTGTTAAAACCATCTTCCTTATTCTGAACCAAATCCATCTTTTTTATAACTTTCAACCATTGTTCTTAGTATGTTACTTAGAAGTAAGAGAATGGATTCCCTTTTATGAGATAACCATTCAAATATTTAAATACTTCTATTAATGCCACTTGTGTGGCCTTTTTCAAGGTTAATATAAAATATAAAATATCAGTCATTTCTTTTATGTCCTGTCTTCCAGACACTTCAACATCTTTTCAATTTTTTCCTCCAGACACAGTCTAATTTGTCAATGTGTCTCTTAAAATTTGTATCCGAAGTGTCAAACATAATATATCACACACTGTCTAACCATCAGAAAGTTTGTCAAATCTGTTACTTTCCTTGATAAGATTACTAAAATTCTCTTAATTTAACTTTAGAAAATGTCCAGACACATTACTATTTCTTTGCTACTGAATTATAAATAATATTAGATTAGGAAATTTACAAATGGCTGTATGCAGCAGAGCAAGTTATTAACTGCTTATGCAGAAGAGAAGTATGGGACTTTGAATGATAACACGGCTGGGCAGGTGAGTGAGCGTTGTGGAATTGTCAGAAAAATGATCACAAGATGATAATAAGTGCTTACAAGCCTCCTAGACTTTATGAATCTTAATAGGAAATTTTAAAGACTGTTGGGGATGACTGTACTTTGTTAGAACAATCAAAGCAATATTCCAGTTTTGAAAGTGCAGGGAAAGGTGCATCCCATATGTACAGCCTCATTCACCTCAGTTCTTGGGGTCATCTTTGTAATCAACTGCTCTGGACTTCAAATATCTTTCTCTGCTCTGCAAACATCACTTTCCTGCTTGTCAAATTCAATTGGAACTGTGCAAATACATCCATCTCCATTCAATTCAGGAATTTTGTCAATGCCTCTCTTCAAATATGGTGCCTAGAATTGAACAAAGACTCTGGATAATCTTATTAGGACAGAGTAGAGTGAAATGGAACTATTACTTCTCATATTTAGGAAAATCTGCTTCTCTTAATTTAGTCTTAAATTTTGTTCTGTTTTTGTAGTGTGTGATTCCACTGAAATGCTCCATGTATTTTTTCAGCAAGATCCCAATTATTGCTACCCCTCAGCTGGGCACTAATTACCTTTTTGTATTATGTTTTGTCCCAACTTTGGGAGGTTGTCCCAACCCTCCCCAACTTTTTTCTTTTCTATCACAAAAACTCAACTTGAAAGGAAGAAGGAAGATATTTTGATGTGAGAGAACAATAAAATCAGGACAAGTAAGTAGGCCCATAGACTGATGTGGTAGTTCATTTGTTAAAACATATATTCATTAAGCAACTATTATGTGATTGGGGTTGTGTTAGGCACTGCAGATACAATGATAAACTAACCATTTGTGATTCCAGCCATTTTAGGTTTTATAAACTGGTGATTTCAGTAGTGAGTGGTTCAATAAGATAACATCAGTGGTTTCATGGTGATCTATAATTTAAATGAGATTAGAAAAGAAATATAGAATAAAACAAATATTTTGAAAATAGAATTGATAAGACTCAGTAACAGGATGAATTAACACTAAAGGACTATAGCAAGAGAGAAAAAGTCCAAACTCTATTTTTCTTTGGGGAGTGCTTAGATTTCAAGGCAGTTTTATTTTGTTTGGTATATTCTTTGACTCCATGATATATCAATCATGTTTTAGTTTTAATAATAGCAATAACATTAAATTTGAAGCCCACTTCAACTTTGAGAGAGTAAGGAGGAAAAATAATGTCAAATAAAAATCATCCCATGATAGTTTGTACTGTTACCTTCTTTTCTGCTAAAATATACATTACATAAAATTTATCATTTTAATCAATTTTAGGTGTACTGTTCAGTGAAATTAATTACATTCACATTGTTTTGCAATTATCACCATCATCTAACCCCAAAACTTTTCATTTTCCCAAACTGAAACTCTGTACTTATTAAACAATAATTCCCCATTCCTCCCTTCTCCTAGAAACTGGTAATCACTATTCTACTTTCTGTCTCTGAATTTGACTCATCTAGGGACCTCCTTTAAGTGGAATCATACAATATTTGTCCTCAGTTCTGGTTTATTTCACTTAGGACAAAATTTCAAGTTTAGAATTTCACTCACTTTTAAGGTTGAATAATAACCCACTGTAGGTATACACCACACATTTTGTTTATTTCTTTATCCATTCATGTACACTTGAGTTATTTTCATTTTTTGACTATTGTGAATAATGCTGCTATGGATATTGGTATACAAATATCTGTTCAAGGCCCTTCTTTCAATTCTTTTGGATATATAAGTAGTATGGAATTGGAATTTCCAGTCCTAAATCCTCAGCAGGTATAAATTTATGTATCTAATTGCTTTTTGACCATCTTCACCTGAATGTCTAATGGATATTTTAAATTTAACATATTCAAAACATTCCTTCCCTCTTCCAAATCTTGTCCCAGTATAGTCTACTTTAGGAAATGGCTAGGCCATGAACTCCAGTGATGCAAACATTGGAATCAATCAGAAGTGCTCTGTTTCCTTCAGAGAAGGTGATTTTTAGCAAATAGCCCCATAAAATTCATCAGGAATCCATCCACTTCTGCTCAATTCATCCTGAATCCATACACTTTCTCTATTTATGCTTCTACTATTCTAGCCCAAGTCACACTAATCTACTCTTCCACTTGAATTTAGGAAAATATTTTCCTAATTGATTTCTTTATTTCCACTCTCCTATACTGACTCACTTAAGATCCATTCTCCACTCACCATAAATGCTGCTATAATTTTCCTTTACACGTAAAAAATACAAAATATTTACCATGACCTCTTACATAAATGAACCCTGCCCTCTTCCCCAGTCTTATCTTAAACCACTTTCCCTTTATTCACTATGCTTTTTCAGACATGCTGCCTACAAGGTAATTACTAGAAACATTTTCTAAAGTGTTAATTTTTTTTAGATTCCACATATAAGTGATATCATATGATATTTGTCTTTCTCTTTCTGACTTCACTTAGTATGATAATCTCTAGGTCCGTCTATATTGCTGCAAATGGCATTATTTCATTCTTTTTATGGCTGAGTAATATTCCACTGTATATATGTATCACATCTTCTTTATCCATTCTTCTGTTGATGGACATTTAGGTTGCTTCCATGTCCTGTCTATTGTAAATAGTGCTGCAATGAACATTGGTACAAACGAACTTATCTACAAAACAGAAATAAAGTTACAGATGTAGAAAACAAAGGTATGGTTACCAGGGGGTAAGGTCGGGGGGAATAAATTGGAAAATTGGGATTGACACATACACACTACTATATATAAAATAGATAACTAATAGGGACCTACTGTATAGCACAGGGAGCTCAATACTCTCTAATGGCCTATATGGGAAAAGAATCTACAAAAGAGTGGATATATGTATATGCATAATTGATTAATTTTGCTGTACATCTGAAGCTAACAAAACATTGTAAATCAACTCTCCTCCAATAAAAATTCTTAAAATATTTTTTTAAAGTTTTGATTTTTTGTATTCTTATTTTATTTAGCTATCTGCTTTCTTAACCTTCTTTAACTTTTAGATGTTCACTTTTGTTTGGGTGGCAACATGTTCATGGAATAAATCATAATAAAGCAAGTCTGTTAATTTCCTTTCAACTTCTTTTATATGTAATGCAGTCAGGGTGGGTAACCCAATTTTGGCCAACAAGGTATAAGAAGTATACTGAGGGGCTTTGGGGTGGGAATTTTTCCCCCTAAGTAAAATATGAATAAGAAAAAAATATTTTTCTTCCTGTCTTGAATATCATTATATAAAGAAATAATGTTGGGCTTCCCTGGTGGTGCAGTGGTTGAGAGTCTGCCTGCCGATGCAGGGGACACGGGTTCGTGCCCTGGTCCAGGAAGATCCCACATGCCGCGGAGCGGCTAGGCCCGTGAGCCATGGCCACTGAGCCTGCGCATCCGGAGCCTGTGCTCCGCAACGGGAGAGACCACAACAGTGAGAGGCCCGTGTACCGCAAAAAAAAAAAAAAAAAAAAAAAAAAGAAAGAATGTTTTGAAATGTATCAGTCATAAGAGTACCAGCCTAAGGACAAAAAAATAAACAATAGCAAAACCCAATATGCTGAAACTGATAGAAAACATCTGTGCCCTTAATGACAATGGTAAGCATCTAAACGAACCTGAAATTTCTTGTAATGGGCCATTAAATATATTTTATTACTTAAGCTATTATATCAAATATCTATTGCTTAATAATAAATTGCCATAAAATTTAGTGGCTTAAACAACAAGTTTATTGTTGTGCAGATTCTACAAGTTGGCTCTGTGGTTCTGTTGATCTAGACCAAGCTTGATTGACCTTGGCTGGACTCAGTCAAGCATTCATGGTCATTTAAGAGGTCAACTGCAGTTCAGCTCAGTTGACCTTGGCACTTAGCTGTGACAAATGAGCTGAAGTTAACTAAGTTCCACAAAAATATTTTATCTTCCAACAGGCTAGCTCAGACTTGTTCTTATGGTGGTAGGATTCTCAATAACATGAGTTGGAATGTCAAGGCATGGACTCAGAACTGGCACAAAGTCATTTCTACCATATTCTTCTGTACAATGAAAATCACAGAGTCAATCCAGAGTCATCTCCTTTGGAGGAGAAACAGACTCCACAACTTGATGGAAAGAGTTGGAATATCATATCACAACAGACAGAGACAGAGAGAGCGGGGTATTGTGACTAGTGGGGTATTGTGACCACTTCTGTGATCAATTTACCAGGGTTATTGTTGCCTGTGACTTACCACAGACTATGTTCTCACACTAACAACGTTGCAGTTCTTCCCTATTTCTGACTTGTTCTTTCCTTGGCTCTTGCCATAACTGATTCACCACATTTTTATAGATTGCTACTTAATTGTTATTTCCTCAGAAAAACTTTCTCTGTATTTCTCAAGTAGCCCCGTTCCCCCATCACCAGTTGTTCTACTTCCCTCATTAGAATATAAGCTCAGTGAAGCTGAAGACTTTATTTTGTTCATGCCAACACTTTATATATTTCCAATAATATAGCAAGTACTCAATGTCTTTTGGTTAGTTGAATAAATAAAAGAATAAATGCACCTTGTAATGAGTAGAGTGAATTTTTACTGATCCAACTTGTTTTATATGTTCAGCAGGGTATAGTTTATTATTATTAATTTGGGAAATAGTAATAAAAGAGAAAATATAAATCCCAATCTATCTTCCCAATCTGCTTGTGTGTGTGTGTGTGTGTATGTGTATAAGTGGGGGAGGCTTTGTTATGGGGGGGACAAATTGGAACTAATATGTCCTATGTTTTTCAACTTCTGAGACTTTGTTTAAATATTTTTCCCTGCGTAGAATATGCAGACATCATTTCTACTTTTCAATATTTTATCCTCTTTTATTGACCATATTGAATGACATATCTGCCAATAAAAATTTGAGCATTTCTACCAGATATGTTGGCTTCCTCTGCTTGATCCCTCTAATGTTGTCTCTGTATCTCTGTTGCGGCACTTGGCTTACCTTGTTTACAATTGGTCACCCGAACCTGTCCCTAGAAGTCAGGATGCAGGTTCCCGAAACTCAGAGTCTGTCTTACTTATTCTTTAATTTACAATAGTTTCCAACATGTATACAATGTTATCAATAAATATTTAACTTGAATTAAAGTATGTGGTTATTTGGCTTTGTAGGATAGGTGTCTGATTCAATCTTGAAACTAATTGTAGGAAAAAATGTAGTGTATATTTTTGCCTTATCAAGTTTGCTTCTGCTATGTATCACTTAAAGTCCCCGTGTGATCTATAAACAAGCTGCTTTTGTAATTTTGCAGCACATTGTTTAGGCACATCAGTACAAAGCCTAGCTTGTTTTTTCCTAGCAATTGTTCAAAGCTTATTCCATGTCCCTACTTCTGTTGGCTTTGTCTCCTTCATTTTAACTTATTTCCCATTATGCTACCTTCCAATCACTGAATTCCTTCCCCACTGGCTCAGCGCTGGGACCTTTTCTTTCCCAAATTCCCAGAACCTTCCAAGATAAACACCTTCAATTATAATCACTCCTCACCTCTTCAACAGAGGCTCCTAACAATAGACAACTTACTCAATGAGTAGTTGAAGAATAATTCTCAGATGCACTTAGTGTAGCAGAGAACTGAGATGTAATATGTTTTTATTCTTTGAACTCCCATTAGTCTCCTCGCTGTAGGGGATTAGACTGCTTAATACTTCCCCATAAGCATAAGTTCAGCAGTGTGATATCTAGCAAAACAATGTTCTGCAATATTAAATATATGCCATCATATACTAAGAAGCTATTCCAGTAGCACAATAAAATAAACACCACTATGATGTTGATATAAGTTAACAAACAGTAAATACTTAGAATGTGAGAAACACCAGAAAATTTTAGATTTTGATTTCAGTATCTATATCATGTATTTAGAAAAATGTAATCTTAAGTTGTAAGTGGTTTTAGAGGATGAAAATCTGAAAAGTAGGCTCCAAATATGCACAATTCCCAAAACAAGGAAATTTAGTAATGTACGTGTATAAACATACTCCAGGGAAAAAGATGAGGGTGAAGATGTACATAGACTTCCTTATTCTGTTTCATGCCTTCCTTCTTTTTGTGTGTGTGTGTCCTGTGCCCTACACCCCACACACTGCCCTTCCTCCTGTTCTTGAAGAGTCTTACACTTTGTTAAATCTAACAAAGATTTAAAGTTATAATAAAAATCTTAATTATTTTCCAAGGCCATCCAAATATTAGTTTGCTACAACTGAAAATCAAGCAGGTATTAAACAGTCTAAAAGCAAAAACAAAACAACAACAAAAGTGACATTCCATGGAAGGATTAACAAGAGTTTCACTGTGTACGGACCAAGATCTCTACCTGGGCTCTCCTTTAGATTTCTCCACAGAGGTCATTGTCTATTCACCCATTTATAAACTAAACTGGTTACTTGCACTGTACAAGCCTTTGGAAACACTTAGTCATGTTTCCTTCTGTATTACTAAAAGTCACCTATATGAGAGAGAAGAGGTGGGAGATAGGGAGAGAGAGAGGGAGAAGTTTGGAGAGGTTAAGAGAAGAGGAAGAGAAAAAGGAAAAGAACAATTTTAACAAAATCTACAGTGACAGTAAAATTGAAATAATTCAGAAAACTAGTACATACAATACATACATACATACTAGTACAAACTATACAGTAAAATTGTGAAAGAATAAAAAAGTCTGCTTTAAAATAATTATTCTCTCTTTCTCTCTCTCTCTCTCTCTCTCTGTCACACACACACACACACACACACACACACACACTCAATTACACTCACAAACTTCCATTCACAAAATAGTAGACTAGAATGCCCAGAGTACATCTGATCATTCTGATACCTTGTTGGGGGTGTTAGTGTTTCTTCAAAAATCCCCAGCAGTATCTCCCCTCTCCATTATTTTCCACAGCTCTTGATTACAATCTCTGGGAAAGTATTCCTTTCCCCTTATCTTTCTTAAAGAAATCTGAAGGGGGCCAAAAGTCATTTTGAGTCCCAAATTATTCTGATGTCTTTTAATTCAGGATGGTGTCTCTATTGGCAGTATAATTTTCTAAAACCGTAATGGACTTTTAAAAAATAATTTTATTATAGTCAACTTACTGTACCTGCAGGTGCATCTATGATCCTTTTCTATATGCAAGTCTATCACTAAATTAAATTATAGTTTCATTACATTATCAGGCTTTCAAGTTAGTCTCTTCTCTCTGAGCCCTTTTGTCCAACAGAGAGGAATTACTAGGTGATTGGTTGGTTTCAACAAGGATATGAAGGCTACACTCTTAATTTTTCACTAAAGGCTGAGTCCTAATTGGCCTTTGCCAAAAGAGGCACCTTTTAAGTTGTCTCTTAGAATTTGGATATAAGAAACACATATCGTTTTAATCCTGCAAGTCCAGAATTTTTCTTCTTTTTAATTCTGCTTGTTAACTGGCTAATTCCTTTCTACCTCATCTTTTTCTTGTAGTACCTTTTCTAATGCAGGTAATGATAATTGAAGAGGTGAGTGGTATGCTAGTATCATGTCCATGTGCTTAATCAATTGCCTTTTAAATAATTTTACCAAACTGTTTGTTTCTGCATTTCATTCAGCCTCTAATAATAAAACCCTTGCTGCCTGGAGCTTGACCCCAAAACAAAAGCCTCATTATTAAATAAAAGTTTTCTATTTCTGGGTACTAATTTCTTCATTAGTTTATGCCAGGCTAAGCTGTGGTGTCAAAGAAACTGAGATGGTGGTGGGGGGGAGAGTTTTACTTTTTTATTTTTTTATGTTTTTGTTACATGTTAGTTACAAATAGGCTACTGCTCTGTTCCATGTTCTCTTTAATCCAGAGCCCAGGGTGAAGAGGCAATAATACACCTTATACTTCTGAGTACATGCTGACCTCATGGTAGAGAGGAGAGAGCTATAGGAGAACCAAGAAGTGGCTCTTCAATCTTTTACTCGGAATTTGCATATGTTACTTTCACTCATTTTCCATTAACCCAAGTTTTTTGGACTGAATTATGCCTCCCGCCAAATATTGAATCCCTAACTCCCAGTGTGATTGTATTTGGAGAGAGGGTCTTGAAGGACATAATTAAGGTTAATGGGGTAATAAATGTGGGACTCTAATCCACTATGACCAGTGTCTTTGTAAGGACAGAACAACACCAAGGATGCACACACATAGAAGATAGATCATGTGAAGACACAGCAAGAAGTCGGCTTTTTGCAAGGCAGGAAGAGAAGAAGCCTCACTAGAAACCAAACAAACATGCCCACACCTTGATCTTGGACTTCTAGCCTCCAGAACCATGAGAAAATAAATTTTCATTGTTTTAGCTTCCCAGTCTGCAGTATTTTGTTACAGCAGCTTGAACAGATTAATGCGCCAACTTTGTAATGTGCTCAAGACTGACAACAGTGGGATGGGGAAGTATATTCTTTCCCCATGAAGCCAGTGAACGTTACATGGTATTAGGCAGAGATATATGAACCACTTTAGTGGAGAGCAGTAGTCATTTTGAACAATGATGCTATCTACCACAGGGTTTTTTGTTTGTTTTTGCTGGTTAATAGTGAACAGACATTAAAACAATTTTAAACTTGGTTCTAGTTTTCATTTGATCTAGTGTTTTATTCTGACTGGCCTTTTTATCTCAACTAGTTTAACAAAGTTCTAAACTCCTAGTATTAGTGAGCTTTTTGATGGAGTAAAGATGATTAAAATAAAAAAAATAGACTTTTGAAAATGAAAACTGAAAAATTATACTTTTAATGATTAAAAAGCAAAATGATTAAAAACCCATTCAATTCTGTATTTATTAATAAGGGACATTAGCTGTGAAAATGTAAGTTCTTTGTGCATCTTTGTTTGGACTGATGTGTGTGGTTTCTCCACTATTAAAGAGTCTTCCATACTATGTTCATACTTAATATCTGTTGTTACCTGTTAATTAACATAGGTATAAATATCATTCAGTTATGATCCTTGTCCTTCAAGGAAGGTTTAACCTTGAAGGAGAGAGAAAGGTGGAAAAAATAAAATAAGAAGAATGAATAATAAAAACAGAAACTTAAGGGATAGGTACGATAATAGTAAGATAGTAGGGATGATAGAGATAGGTATTTCGAGAAGAAAAGGATAACGAAAGCTAAAATAAATCTCGACTTATTTTCATTGATTTAATAGATATAACAGGGTGTTATGAATTAGGCCTCCACCTTACAAAATCTTATACTGGTTTAATCCAGCCCTGCAGATACTTGGAGTGGGAGTGGTACTTTCTTCTCTCCCTCCCCCCTACCTTTAATTAGAGAACAAGAGTACCACCTGCTTTCTTTTTTCTTGGAGTTACTGGCATTCTGTGGTATTGTGATGGTAGCTGGTTTAAGGCAGAGGACATAATGAGGGCACTGATGGTCTATATTGATATGGTCTGAACAACCATATGTTGTCATATGTAAAGGTGAGGATGTAAATCTGATTGTGCTCTTTTGCTACTTCAAAACCTGCTTTTAGAATTGAGGGCTAGGGTTTGAAAACTGGTTATGTGAATCGAAATGGCTTCATGAAACAGTTTTAGCATCCGCTGAGATTGGATGCTAAAGCAGTTTATTAAAATCTCCAGATTCCCTACTGCTTCTTCAACTGGAATTCCATCTCTTTGTTTATCTGATTTCTGTTTAAACTTCCTCAAAACCTTTATTTTGAAAAGAATATATATCAGTAGCTAAAATTAGAGAACTATCCATGAAACTTTTTAGCTTATCATACAGGGTTTTGGTGGTCTCTTTTCCTTTTATTTTTTTCTCCTTATAACCTAAAAGTCTTGAAACATATTTTTGATTTTATTCAAAATGTTTCCTTTGCCTAGATGCTCTTTTCCACCCACCACCTCTACACTTTCACACCACTTGTCACACTGTCCTACATTCATCTCTTAGTATGGAGAACAAAAAGTCATAAATGACCATGCAGCAAAGACACAGGGACAAACTTGATAGTTGGGAGTGTAACTCAATGATATCAAAAAGGTTTTTAGTGTCTAGATAATAAGTAAGAAGCAAATGTTTCTTACAAGCACTTAAAACTGATTGAATTGTGATATGTAAGTGACAGTTCTAAAACTTCAGGAACTCAGCTTTCTTAGCTGTTGCTTACCCTCTGCAGGACCTTGGCCCAAATAGCTAGAAGTTTAAGCCTTGATCTGTGTGGTATTTTATAATTTCAAAGCAGAGGGGCTCAGGAATAGAAAACTAAGGCTCGGAGTAGTCAGGAAAATGTGGTATTAGAAAAAGAGGAACCTTAAAACATCAATTGATCTTTCCTCCTACCTCTAAATTGAATAGTCCTTAAATTATCTCATATTCTCTGCATCTAACAAGAAATAAAATTCTATAGACTGCATGGTTCTCTGACTAGAAATCTCATTAGAAATCTGCGGACGAAATTTCTTCTTCATGTCTCTCATTTTAAGCCTAAGTTATTTCTAGCTTCAGTGAAGATAGCAAACAGCTGTTCATCTTCCTTAAGCTCTCTATACATTTCACAACTCTATTAAACCGTCCTTTCTGTCTCTACCTGGAGCTAATATCCGATTATATTTTATTATTTTAGGATTAACATTTTTCTTACACAATTAACCTCTTTCTCATATTAATACTGTAGGTCTCTCTACAAAGAGTTTTGTAGGTCATAATATAAGTCAGTCCAACATGAAGATGAATTGCTAGGAGTACGGAAAAAATAGCAAAAAGTGGGATTGACGAATTGGCAAAGAAAACGGTTAGGTCAGGTGAGCTAATGAGCCAAGAAAGTGAGAAAATATATTTACAGGCTTTTTCTTTTCCTTAAGCATCTATAAAGTATTTCCATTAAACAACCTGGGCTTGCTAATATATAACAAAAAAAAATTCTAAGGAATATTTTACTCTCCCTAATTACCAATTTCACCCTGGCAACCATCTACCAAAACTAATAATAAAAAAGAGCATGATTTGTTTCTTCTACAGTTGGCTGAATTTAGTTAAATTAAAAATAAAGTGTTATTGACATTAACTTCAGAAGATAAAGATCCAAAGCAGTGATTTAATCAGAAAGTGATTAAACTCTGTGAGTATATATGATGGGTCCTATGTCTGAAAGATTTTTATATTGACTCTTCTTATGGACCTTGTTCTAAAAGCTCCCTAAATAAATTGCTAACAATAATATAAGGCAATGGCTAGTGTAGACACTACTTTTACAGCTCAAGGATAAAATATTTGTTTCAGAAATAGGTGTGCTAGACTTCTCTGAGACTCTTTTTCTATAATTAATGAGTAGATTAATTGTATGTGTACTATGAACGATGGTGTCTTGATAATGATTACTGACCCATATGCAGTTCCCAACCACAGCAAACTTCAAAAATTCAATTACAAGGTCCAGATGCTGTATATTGCATATGTAAACTGCTTCAGGTAGAAAGACTGCATATTAATAACATCTCTATGTGTGTTAGCTCTGCAGCCTAGTCAATATCTTGCAAAAATAGTTCTTGAAACAAGCAAAAGGTATACAGAAACTGAACTCTTCAAGTTTATTTCAACCTTCAAGTACATTACACCTTTACTCATAGTATCATTAGTATTTTTATTTTAATTATTAAAATCTCTTAGATACTTTTGTTGGAGATTTTTATATGATTAATAGCTTTCAAAGATAAAACAGGCTTCTAACAATGTATTCTTGATATCTTAGAAAGAGTATTTTTTAGAAATAGTCATTTTTATATGCCCAAACTGACTTCCTTCTGATTCTATAGAGTCCAGCACAGCAACTGATATTTTTAGAAAAATGCAAAAGCCAACCCTTTCTTAAAATAAGGAACAACAAGAACACGAATATTCATGTCCAATAGTTGACATGTGTAAATTAATTTTTTAAACACTGAAATTTAATTGTTTAATGTTCATTCAATTTAATCATTTACCCATCACATATTTACTGAGTACCTCCTAAGAGCCAGAATCTGCACTAAGCATTTCAAATACAAAGTAAAGCAGCATGCCCTCCCTGCACTCAAGGAGACAGTTACACAAGTGACATAGTGAAGAATCACAGTGGAATTAGTTTAAATGCAGAAATCAGGGCCTTAGCCAAAAATATTTTAATTAAGTCGTACTGAGACAATCCTAGGAATGGGTATGATCACCTGTCTGGTGATTTTGATATGACAGTCTATTAAAGATATTTTGAGGTAAACTTGCCCAAAGAATAGAGAAATACCTGAACTTTAATGGAGACACAGCCATCCTTCCTCATGTGGTTGCAGAGAGAGAAAGACACGCATTAAGGGAAAATTATCCAAAACAAGTTCTCGTCTCTGTTTTTGTCCTTTCTTCTTCTATCACTTCAGTGAATATGTCATCTTCTTCCATTTTATGGTTTACTGTTGTTAGCCAAGAACATAAGGTATTTAATGTCTCATCCCAGACCAACTTAATCAGAGCCTCCAGGTGAATCAAAGACTAAGGTCTGCATTTCATTCTTTTTCTTTTTCTTTCTTCCTTTTATTAATCTCTGGTTGGAGAAGCACTGGTCTTAGAAATGAGCCTGGCTCTGAATTTCCATAGTGATGTAACCTTAGGCAAATCAATTAAGCTTTTTGAGTTTTGATTTGTTTTTCATCTATATAATGGGATTTTTATTAAATGTTCCCTAAGGTCTTTCCAGCTCTAATATTTTATTATTGATTTTAACTTCATTTCAGCTTTATTCATTTCCATTCTGATACAAAGTCCTTTTATGGGAATCCCTTTAAACAAAAAGCCTGAGGTATTTTTGTTATTTTGTTTTGATCTTTGATAACGTCTTTCCTACATTTATTGTCCTTTTCCTTAAAAAAATTTATTTTCTGTACCTCCCCTTCTCCCTCAAGTCTTGAAATAATCTCAGGTTGGAAAATATATTAAAGTCCATTTCTTTTCTCTTTCTTATTTGCGTTTGACTATATTTTTTCTATAGAAGTGAGGAAAAATTGAAAGATCATAAAATGCTTTGTAATCATTATTTTACACTTTGTTTCTAGGGTTGTTATTATTTATCATTTGTTGGAGATAATGTCCACCTTTGTGAATGAAGAGGATAGAATTTTAATGGGAAGAATGAGAAAATGAAAATGCTGTACTTAGAGAAACCTGAGGATTATTCAACAGGTAAGCCAAGATCCCTTGAAAACTTTGGGATAGAGTCAGGGGAATTTCACAATCTCTTTTTAAACATTGGGTGACAGGAGCTCTCAACTGGATAAAAAAATATGGGTAATAGATAAATACCTTATTTGAGGTAAAATAGAACATCAATTTAGATAGATTAATATTAGAATTAGGATAATGCTAATTAACTTGGTATATTCCTAGGAGCCTTTCAGACCTGAAAGAAATATTAAGTGAATACCAATAGTAAGTCACATAGAAGAAATACACACAATTATCCCATTAGTTGAGATGATTGCCCTAAAAGCATTTGACTTCCAGAATGCCCTTGTCTCCAAGGATACTGGCCTCCAAATGTCCTAAACTGATGTAATGTCCTTGAAGCAAATGGACTTTGCTTGAATAAATAGGATACTTTTTACAATCCAAGCAGAATAAGATTCCTGAAAGCAATTTGATTAATCAATAACAAAATCTATTCAATAACTAAGAATTAGTATGACCTCGGCAGCAAGCGCTTTCCAGGAATAAATTGTTGTTCATCCATGGTGTGTAAATTACTCTTGCAAGACTATTTTAACAGACATCACCAATTCTATCTTATTTTTTCCTCCTCCTCCATCTGCCACTGACTCAAACTCTCCTTACTCCATTCCTTGGGAACAGCATTCATCTGCCCTTATTTCCCTTAAATATGTGGTAATCTTTGTTCGTTGACTCAATTTTACTAAAATATGGTTGTTCTAATTGATTTTTCCTAAGTTGCCATTAAGAGCTCTGGGGAAATTAATAAGAATCTTACATACAGATCCTTCATAATATTATGAAGTGTTATCAGATTTACATAAATTTATAAATGCCTTTGGTCACTGTAAAACATTTGTGTAATATGCCTTTGTCATTCAAGGGGCTTACCCGAATGAAAACAAAACAAAACAAAAAGAAAAGGAGGAAATTAGTTCTCAGATAGGATCCAAACACAATTAAGTATTTTAACTCATGCATATAACAATTGCTTGTCTCAATCAACTGTTGATTTTCTGTGTTACACAATGAATTTCCTTCTTTTAATTATTCTCCAAGAAGCATTCTATTTTGGGCATAAAATATTGATTTGAAGAAAAATTCATGAATGTACATCATAAATTTGCTTAGGACTGAAAATCTACCTATGATTTTTGAACAGGGGCCATTAATTTGAAAGAACATTGGAATTGTCAGTAACATGAATTTGTTTTTAAACTGTTAGAGACTAAGTTTTTATATAAATGTAGATACGTATATGCATATGTATGTGTACATTTTTCTTTTCTTTTTCATAATGCGAGCAGTGGGACTTTACAGCAGGTTAAACTCATATTGTAGAGAGTAAAGAAGATAAGTATAATATATGAATTGTAATATAGGAATGTAGAACATAATATAACTGTATAATTGAGTGTGTCTAGTGTGATAAGTAATTATTTATGTAATAGATATATCTTCCAAAATTCTTCATAGAAAGTTATTTGTTCCTAAATATGCTGCCATAGTTAACCTGTATTTTTCCCATTGAAACATCATTGCTATTTGTTGCATTGCTTGTTTATTGAGTATGTTTTACCTGAATACACTGTGACAGCAGGAACCACATCTATCTTTCTCATTATTTTATCTCTGACACCTAGTTCAGTGAATTAACATAGTAGTGGATGAATAAATACATGTTGAAATGAAAGAGTGAGAGGCAGATGGTAAGCCATGGTAACCCTTTCTCACAGTCAAGTTCAATCTCAACACCAGCTACCTGGCTCTTACTTGCTTTGCTTTTTCTTGCAGTGGAATAAGTATTACAGGAATCTCGTATCATTAAAGGTCTCATTTTTCTACCTGCCACCTCAGTTGTATACATGAACACCAGATTTGTATATGCCACTGCAGAGAAAGGTTGAGAAAAGGTTAATAAGTGCTTCCTTAAGAGGTCACTTGTGCACTAGTTAGAGAAAATATGGATAGGGTGATAATCTCTGGGAAATTTCCATTTTCCTTTGTAAAGTAATTTTATCATATATGTCATGACTCTTTTGAGGGACCCAGTGATCTCGAACTACTCACTAGCCCCTTTCTACTTTTGCAACCGCTAAGTCTTTGAAATTTGCCAGTACTTCAGAGCATTAGATCATTCCCTTGGACTTCATACTTGATCTGTTTCAATTTATACTATTTGTTATAAACCCTTATGACTACTTAACCAGACCTATTTTATTAGATCTTCTACACTGGTATAATTTTGGGTATGACAGGTTTTAACTTTAAACTGGTTACTAAGAATATTTTATAAACTTTTAAGACTTATCTGTAATGTTTATATGTACATCATTTTGATCTTATATACTGCAAAAAATACTTTTTACTTAGTTGTTATGAGAGCCATTAATTATTTGTAACTAGTTGAATAAAAAAGGAAAACATTTTTATCTCAAAATTTGCTATTCTTTTCCAAGTAAATTAGGATAAAGCATTTTCTGTTGGAAATCAAAATTATAAACCTGCTATCCATAAACTTAAATTGTATTTGTGGGCTATTTATGTTTTAAAATGCTTGAGATGTATTGGGAGATAAATAAAAAACCTTATTTAAGAAACATTTTGCATCTAAAGTCATTCCCAATAGAAAAGTGAGGCAGCTAATGTGGTGAGCATTCCTAATAAATTTATATTTTATGAGTAAAAGAAGATTTAGAAGGAATGTACTAGTGACCTGATTTCCATATTTACATCAATGGAAAGGATGTTACACTTATGAAATCATAACTGGCTTTTACTAAGAGTGGTATAGTATTTAGAACTGCTTTGTGTCTGTGGTGTCTATTCAGTTAGACTTGGGAATTTTAAAGGCAGTAACCATATCTGTATCCTTCATATCAGTAACATAGTCCACTAGCTGTTTGTTGAATGCTTATTGCTTTAAATGAGAAGCATTGGCCAAGAACATCGAGGAAATGGAAGGATTGTTAGTTTTAGAAATGGAAAAGTTAGAAGTTGAGGAATTATGGTTGGTGGGAGATATTACACAGTATCATTTGTAATATAAATTTATTATTTACCTAATTTTTAGTAGTAATGACATATTTTCTTAGAGTCATTTTGTAGATAAAGCCATTTCCATTTAACCAGCTTTTAGAACATTTCATATTTTACATGAAACAGTATATCTATAAATGTTCTTTATCAGCTTTTATCTCTTATTTTTTACTTTATATTTTATGGAGCTTCTTGAATGAAGTGATCAGGTTTTAGGCATTTTTATGACTAGTTCCTATCACTTCACCTCCCTAAGCAGTCCCTCCACATGCATTTCTTGAAATAAATTAACTACATGTTACAAAGTTTAATTAGAATGAAAAAAAAAGATTCAGTTATAATCACTTCATTCTATCTCTTATTTGAGTCAGAACCAGAAGTAGAAGTTTTCTATTATTGTAATAGGACAGAAACTTGTCAACAATAGTCAGTAACTTGAATCTAACAGAAAATTCTCAAGGGAGAAGGCATCACATATTTATCTCAGAAAAATAGATATGGAACTGGTTGGTTATTAAAATGCTTTAATCCTCCAGCCTATATTTTATTTTCTCTCTGTTTTCTAATCTTAATACAGATGGTAGACAGTGAATATAAACAAAGTTAAACTTTTTCTTAAACATTTATCATACTTAAATAATGGACACTAATCTATGTCTATGTTATTAAGATTTGGTTTGTTGCATTTCTAGAAAACTATTGCACCATCAGTGTGCTCTAGGTGTTTTTGTTTACCTTGCCCATCACTTAGGTCAAGTGTCTTCTTCATTGCTTGCATTTGTCATTAAACTCTTGACAATTATTATTCATATTGTGCCTGTACCTGATCCTTTAACTCCTTGTCTTTGTGCCTCAATTTCCTCAAATTTAAGAAATTAAATAACAGATACCAAAATGCTTAGTCCTAGTATACATATTGTATATATTCAATATTTTATAAATGCAGTATTACTTTGTATTTTCATTTTTTTTCACAGTAGTAAACCTGATCTCACTACATTTATATATAACACAAGAAACAGGATAAAAGCTTCAGGTAATCCCAGTTATCATAATTAACAGAATTATCAAGGTATTATTTTCAGAAAGTTAAAAATACGACTCTCCCACAAACATACTGTAAACACATTTAAAGATTATATTCAACTCTTTTAATCCTCCAGCCTATATTTTATTTTCTCTCTGTTTTCTAATCTTAATACAGATGGTAGACAGTGAATATAAACAAAGTTAAACTTTTTCTTAAACATTTATCATACTTAAATAATGGACAGATTATATTCAACTCATTAATTTATGAAGGAACCAAAAATAAGGTAAAGCTGGTTCAAAAGATATTTTGTGGAACTGCATATAAAGATATTTTGGGGGAAAATGTTAAAATAAGATCACTAGGTAAAATATAAAACAGGTTAATATCCTATACGGCAATAAACTAATCTTTGGAGTTTTCATTTCTGCAGAGAGAAATCTACAGATGCGCATGTAACTGCACATTGCAAAGCTTAGGAAGAAAATAATTTATCTGTGGGTGTGTCTATAAGGCAGTGCCCCAGGACAGCACTGAAATTTCCTTCCATGATATCCAGGCATTTTTTCAAGGTTTTTAATGACTTTTTTAAAAACAGACTCAATAAACTCTCAAATTAGGCCTAATAAATACAAAGTCTGCCCTTTTCCCAAGGGTCTATATGGAATAGATTTTAACTACTCTGTTTAAAATAAAATAATCATTATGTTTGTTTCTGAGGGCTGTGAGTGGCAGACTCAAATCTCAAAATCAAAAGGGCCAAACAGAAACTGCAATCAGAATGCAGGAACACATTATGAAGACATTTATTCAGGAATTTTACAGAAGCATCACTATGGGGGAGTGCCAGATAAGCAATTAATCACTGCAGTATACAGACATTGGAAAATACACAGTAATAGATTGGATTTATGTAAGGAATTGAAGAACATTAACACATTTTTTGTTTTTTACCAGAGACTTGGGGGAGAGGGGATGTGCATATGAACACAATCTCATACTTAAATTGTTTTAATGTCATTATTCCACTAGGATCTAATGACTGATTTCCCAAAGCGTTGTTAATCAAGGTCAAAAGCTTAAGCTGCTACAAAGCAGCAGCTTTCCATATCTGGCAGATGCTTTGTAAATCGAGTCTTCCTAAGTGGTTGTATTAATAAATATATTTAAATGAATCTGTACATTTAAGGATATATTGTTCTATTTGTTGATTTTTTCAAGTCCTTAGACCTTATGCCACTAATTTTAAACCATGACATTTTTTATGTATCACTAAATCTAGAAAGAAAAGAAGATAAAAATTATGAAAAAGTGAAATAAAGTTATTTTATAATATAAAGTAAAAGGAGGTAGTATATCAAATTTGATATATTGTGGGACTGGTATGTCATACCTAGTTTAGTTGGCTGTCCTGTTATGCCTACATGTTACCATAATCAGAGGTGACAGGTTGGAACAGTTTAAGTCTTAAAAAACTCAAAGTAAATTCTTTACAATATCAAGCAGGGAATTCTAAGTCAAATGGTTTAGGTTATCAAATACAAGTGAAAAAATCCAAGTATATAGGATTTTCCAAGTATATAGGAAAATGGAAAGCTTCCATCTAAAGTTTGGCTATTGGGGTAATTTAGTTATGTCAACAAATTATAGGTGTAAGAGGACTGCTTATTTCAGTGCTAAGAATATATGAGCAAGTTCAAAGAATCATTTTAAACATAGCAGGTCCTGCTACATGATCTGACTTGGAAGTGGTAAACTGTAGATTTCATTGTGATATTGATATTCAGTTCTTTCACCCAAGACTTTCTTTGCAATTTTTCTTGCCTGAGAATTAAGTAAGCATTGAGACGATTTTCACTTGGGGTAATTCATTCTTATAGTCAGTATGTGTTCAAGGATTGCCTATCTATTCTGACATTATCAGAAGTGAAGAAATGTTTCTATTAGCCAAGGGCCAGGCTTCATAAACTTTGTTTCAAACACATTGTGAGTCACTATGCATTTCCTAACTACTTTTAGCTTAAACTATTGTACTGTTTGATGACATGTTCAGTGTAAACAAGTATCTTCTTTCCTACAGATCCAAAAAAAGATTGCGATAAGTCAGAACAGAAAATTAATGGCTAGATCATCTGTTAGAATATCTGCAAATATCTATGTCTAGACTGATTTTACATGTTGAAAAATAAAGCTCTACAATCCTTTCCACTGAAGGCCAGTTTTAAAAATAAATTTACTATGTTGTTGCCATTAGTTGAAATACTGATTATCAGGTATTAAAAATCAGATCTGGAAGAACTATAGAATGTTAGGACTAGATATTTTTAAAAATGTTGAGTCTGCTGTATCATTTTGTTTATTTTATATTGGAGTGAATATGCACTTAAAGAGGTGTAAGTAAAGAAAATTTCCTAAACTAGAAATTGAAAAGATAGGTGTGTGCATCTCCATCAGGTAGATATAATCTGAGCAAACTCATAAGTCTTGTATCATAAAATGTAATATATTTAAAGTAATTATTAAAAAGAATATAGTATACCTTTGTTCCCCATAGACTCTCTTCTGTTGCCCTTTGATTTTTTTAACACTTTTAAATGACTTTCATCTTCATCTGATTTTCTTCCCATTATAACTCATGCTTTGAAATATGTTGATAGCTATATTTCATCCATGATAATATATAGCTAAAGACATCCAGTGACCTAAGATTATATAACTGTGATTGGTAAACTAGGACAATAATGTAAGCTTCCAAATTCCTAGCCCACAAGGCTCTTCCTTCAGACAATATTGAGCATTATATTAAGAATTTGAGAGAATAATACAATAAAGAACAGACTTGGAATCACAGGCCAAGGGCTACATGTAAGAGTGTCACAATCTGAGAGTATCACAAAGAAACTTTGGGGCATAGAAGCTAATTGCCCCCATAACAGTGCATGGCCCTAATGTGTAACAATAATTATCCTTATATAGCAGGAATCCAGGTGATTATTTTGATTTGGAAATGACTTCATTCATTTGCTTATCTTTATTTATTTTTTTTACTCTTCTGAACTTGTATTACATATAAAATAATGGAAAATTTAATTTAAAAAATCAAAGAAGGGCTTCCCTGGTGGCGCAGTGGTTGAGAGTCTGCCTGCCGATGCAGGGGACACGGGTTCGTGCCCCGGTCCAGGAAGATCCCACATGCCACGGAGCGGCTAGGCCCGTGAGCCATGGCCACTGAGCCTGCGCATCCGGAGCCTGTGCTTCGCGGCGGGAGAGGCCACAGCAGTGAGAGGCCCGCGTACCAAAAAAAAAAAAAAAAAAAAAAAAACATACAAAAAAAAAAAAAAAAAAAAAAAAAAAAATCAAAGAAGGCTGTAACAGATGACTGTTACATATGTTCCATACTGGGATTCCATATGATATTTAAAATAGCTGGAAAGTTCATAGTTAAAGAGGAATTCTAAAACATCAGGAGCAAATCTAATGAAATTTACTGTTTTCCTGGAGTATATGGACTTGGGAGGAAAAGCTTAATCAAGCCAAATAGACCTAAAATGAAGAAACAGAAAGGTGGCTTTTTAAAAATTCTTCTTCTTTGAAGTTTTTTTTTTTTTTTTACCATTTTTACATTTGTCCCTAACTCCAGCCCATTACTTGCAATGTGCCACTCTAATCATCTCCTTGTTTCAGAATCAAAACATAGTTACTGACATATTTATATTTATTTAACTTACTATTTATTGTTCAGGGTTATTACCTTCAAAAGAAGGCATCCTACGTTAGAAGCACTTTTACTACTTTTTATCCTAGATTGATAGTACCTCTACCTATTCTCACATTCAAGACAATCAGCAGTCTTGCCCTATAGTTAAAATGTCTTATTGCATCATAAACAAAAGTGTCAGGTTAAAAAAAAAATGAACTTTTACTATTGAGAATATGGGGTTCACTAAATGTCTTAGATTCTATACATAAAATGTAAGTTCTATCATCAAGTCAAGATTGGAATCCAGATTCTAAAGCATACTTGCTACTTGATCTTAAATGTAAAGATATTCCTAGAGAGGTAAGGAGAAAAAGCAATATGAATGCCAAAGTATTGTTACTTTATCTGAAGAAATAATGCATAAAAAGTATGCACAGTGTCTGAAATGTACTAACTGCTCAATAAATGTTATTCTCATCACTAATTAGTATTTTATTCTGAAATACACTATGTTTTTGATGCATGTAACAAATGTTCAGCATTTCTTTTCCCCAGTTTTCTTGTTAAGAATAACATATTTCTAAGTTTCAGCCAGCTAGGTTTGTGTGAACCTGATCAATCAACTGGATGTCCTAGATGAGAGAAATAAAGTGCTCTCTAAAAGTAACAATAAGCCTAGACTTTTTCATTATATGTTCTTGAGCTGTCTCATATCAGGTTATGAGAGCCAACTATTAAATTTTCAGGAATTTTGTGATGTGGTTGTTAAATATAGCAACTATTAACAGTAAAAGTATATTAATTTATAATGAAATAAATTATGTTTAAAAGGCAATAAATTCTCAAAACTAATGGTTCCTAATTATTAAGCTGCATTTTACTATTATCTATGCTATTGAAATTATTTGTGCCTATTGTGTTTGTATTGTGATAACACTATATAATGGTGAGCAAATGTGCATTTCTCTCCAATTTCATGTTTAGTGACCTGAGGTTGTAGCTTGTAATTCAGTCATGAAGTAGATAGACATTTACACCACCGAAATAGACAAACACTGCATAACACTGCTTGATTTATTGTTTTGTTGGTATTCTGGAATTAATACTTTAATGAAGAATATGTTACTATGCAGATTATACTCAAAATTGTTTTGTGTCTATAATCATTACATTGTGAATAGCCCCAATGTATTATAGAAATATTATTCTAGTATTCAAAAATTATTATGAGATTAAGCACAGTGCTTATTCATGTCATTGGTGAATGATTAAAGCTCCTAAATATTTCTTTTTAAATTTCTCATTCATCTTATGTATTATTATAAAATAGCAACCAACATTCATGTTAGGACAACAGTTGTTTCTCAATTGCAACCAGTTAGCTATGGATTTAAAGACTTGGCAAAAATCTGCAAAAATTCTCTCTGAAAATCAATTGGCTATATGGAATTACAAAAAAAAAAGGCACATATACTTTGTCATTATTTGTCAATTTTGTGTTATGCATCTTTGTATTAGTAAAACTTATAATAAATTGATGTAGTATATATTGGCACTTTTTTGAGAGCTGGCTGATAAATATTTACTAGCACATACTGGTTATATGCTAGTTATTATGTTATTGGAGTAATATTTCTACCATATGTTCTGAAAGATTCAGTTGTACCTGGTATTAGGGATTGCAAGTGATAAACCCTAGCATGTAGAATTAGATTAATTCTAATTAATTAGAGGTGGGATATGAGGCAGGAAGTAATCGTCTATTTCCAACTAGGAAGTTGACAATACCTATTAAGTGGTATAAATCATTTATTAAACAGTCGCCTGCAAAATTTTAGATATCAGATCATGTTCCTACTTATAAAGATGTTCTAATGTGTCTTGTTATATCAGACTATTTGTAAAAAAGAAATGGAAAAAATATGCTTGCCAAGAGAGATGAAACCAAACCAAGACAAGTGAAAGTCTGATAGCCATGTACCTCACAAGGTTGCAAAAATTGAATTCTCTATTTTAAACTAAAGGTTGTAAAAGGAAATTCAGGGAGAATACAGACACAGCCCAAAAGAAGATTGGGATTGGGGAAATATGGTAGTCATGCTCCTTATCAATTCTTTCTGGTAACTTCACACCAGTGCCTCACAAAATGACAACTACCCAGACTTTAAAGAGCCAGCTTTTGGGAAGGAGTATGGGGGCAAGGGGACAAATTAGTTGCACCTCTCCCTCTGGCCTAATATTTCACATCATTGCAGGACAAAGAAAAATGTAGATTATTTAAATGAAGGATAGAGAGATGCACTGAGTACCTAGTCATTTTTTTAAGAGACAGAAACCACCAGGATGTGGTTTATAGTCAGAAACCACGACTCAATAAAACCTCTGGTATTAAATAATGGGGCAAACAGAAATCAAACAGTCAGAACTTCTACATTTTAAGGTGTTAAATTTTAAGAGAAACCACAAATCTGGTCAACAAAAGCCTATTATTTCTCACTTCTAAGACAAATTCCAGTACTAGAATCAGAAACTTAAGGTTGTTGGTTATGTTGATGAAAAGTTAATCAATTGATCTGAGAAAGAAATGGAAAATTTTATTCGAGCCAAATTGAAGATTATAACCCGAGAACAGCATTTCAGAAATCTCCAAGATCTGTTCCGCCCATTAGAAATCAAAGCACAGTTATATAAGTTTTTTGAGACAGAGGGTTGTACATTAAAGGATCTACTATTGAGAGTTTACACAATCCAGATTTGCAAGTACAAAGTGGTGGGTAATCTTGTTGTCTTGTTGATGCTGGGGGAATATTGTTCTTCATGGTTGAGCAGGTATTTCTGCCAATGAGAGAGGTTTGCTCTATGCATAATGCACAGTGGGGAGAAAGAGGTCAAAGGGCAGATAAGATTTTTATGTTTACATTTTTTTGTCTTGCCATAAAATATGAATTTTATTTCACAGTTACTAAAGTATGGTAAGAAAAGTCATAAAGGAAGAAAAGCCTTCCCTTTACCTTCTAAAATGTAATCAATAAAAACCAAAGGCAAGATGAATCTCCTCAGAGAGCAGACTCAGGGGCTACCATATTGGCTGATCAAGAAACAAAAAATGCAAGGAGTTATCAACGCTTTCAAGCAGGATATAGTCTATACTAGGAAAGGTTATTAGTCCACGTGTTTTCCCCTTCTTCCCTTTGCCAAATAGAAAACTTCACTTCAGATAGCTTATTTTGAAATCTGCTTTCGAATGTTGAATGTGCTAGGATTAAATTTATCATCTAAGTTTAGGGTTTTGGTCATAAGTAGCTGCATCTGGAAGACTAGATGAAATTGTGGATGTTCTATTATGGAGATGAAGGTAGAATATGTTATAAAATGTATGTGAAATAATTGCATTATATTAGACCAGAGGATTTTTGAGAGTATATTATTGGAGTCCCAATATCTATATTGATTCTGAGCAGTGATTGGGATGGATTTTAGTAGACATCTGCTGTTGTTGTCTGCCTAGCCTACTTTAATCCATCAATTTTATAAGAATATGGTGATTTTCCCTTTTAAATCTTTTCATCTTTGATGTTTAATAGGAAAATATTCATTCCCTGATTACTGAGGTTAGCACATGATCAAGACCTTATCAATATTGTATTTCATCTTACAACCATAGTAATTGGTTTAAAGATGAGCATTTAAACCAAAATAGGATAATTGAACTTATCATCAGGACTTGATTCAAAATGAACAGAAGACACCAATATTGTTAAAGCTGAGTGCCTGGAAGTCACACGTTATGGGCTGAATTGTGTCCCCCCAGAATTGATATGTTGTAGTCCTAATCCTGATATCTCAGAATGTGGCTGTATTTGGAGAAAAGGCCTTTAATGGGATAATTAAGGTAAAATAAGATCACATGGATTGGTCCAAATTCAACATGAATAGTGTTCTTATAAGAGAAATAGACTAGTGCATAGACTGAGAGATACCATGTAGAACAGAGCAAGAAAATTAAGTTAACATGAGGCTGTTTGGGTGGTCCCTAATCCAGTCTGACTGGTGGTGTCCTTATAAGAAGAAGAGACCATGTGAAGACACAGTGAGAAAGAAGGTGGCCACCTGCAAGCCAAGGAGCGAGGTCTCAGAAGAAACCAAACCTGCTGAAACCTTGATCTTGGACTTCTAGCCTCCAGAACTGCAATAAAATAAATATTTGTCATTTAAGACACTCAGTCTCTCATTCACCTCATGTTGTTATGGCAGCCGAAGCAAATGAAGATACCAGTCTAGAGGAGCGGTGGGAGACTGAATGCTCAAGACTCAGTATTCTCTCCTTGTTCTCTGAGCATCCTGTTGCCAGATACAGCCTCCTTTCTTTCTATGAATTCAATTTATACTTCTTGCAAGGCTGTTTTGTGCTTCTCCTTCTTTCTCATGTATTTTGCTATCTTCTGTTGGAAGTTCAAATAGAATTCAAGTGAAGCAGAGTAAGACAGGCAGGCAAATTTTCAAAATAGATGATTTTACCTATTTTCTCAAAGTAAAACCCCTTAGTTTATCATAGGAGTAAGTAACCAGTTGATAGATGATAACCAAACACATATACCTATTTAACATACATATGAATATCATATATGTGTCATAGGATATTATATACATACAATATACACAGAAGTCTTTTTCAGGAAAGTAGGTTCTGTTGCATAGACAATATTTTCAGTTTGCTGAAAAACTTGATAGATATATACAAAATAACAACATTGAATTTCTCTTATCTATAAAAGAGACAAGATATTTTTGAAATTCTGGGAATAGAAACAGGAAGAGATCTGGGATAATATTAGATAAGAGCACAGAATATATGAAGGAAAAAGAAAGAATGGCTATAGATAGGTAGTATGAGTTTGGGACACTACAAGAGTAAAAATTTTCAATAACAGAATAGATAAAGGAGTTTACAAGAGGAATCTCTGATATTCCAATTGTGGTTATTTCTGTAAATATGACATCTTTCCTATGCGTTCATCCCTCTGATCTTTAGTAATTTTTACAACCACAAAATCTTGTGTGTTCATGCATGTATGTCTGTGCATGAGTGTGAATGAGTATATGTAAATCAAGTAAAAACTATATTCAGTCAACTTAGTGAGCTATAACACCTGGGATAAGTTAGTAGTAATATGATAAATAAATTAATTTAGCAATAGCAGAAATCCAGAGATAAGATAAGAATTCAAGACCCTTAACATTCATAGAAATTTGGGGACAAATTTTCTATTCCATAAGATGTGGAAATAGTGTTTGAGTCAAGCTTTACTGACTCATAATAGTTTACACATAAGTCAGGCCATAACACACACTGACAGTACACTAAGAATAGGATAATTCAAGCAGGGTTTATTTACAAATGTGTGGGTATGCTAGAGGTGGGAGAGAGACCAAAGACAATAATAAAATAACCTGTCACATTCTAGCAGCCACTTCCTAACCACCACTAAGTCTAAAAGAGTGTAGAGGGAGCAGTACTCAAAATCAGAAGTAAAACATCCTGTAGAGACTGCTTTCTTTGCATCAGTGGTTGAAGGATGCAGCTATTTTCAGAAAAAAAACAAAAACAAAAACAGAGAAGAGGAAAAGTATCCTGACCTCTTGCTTCATCTTTCAGATCTCCTGCTGGAGCTCCCCATTGGCTGGAGACCAAGCAGAAGTCAAAGGACCCAAAGCTATAAAATGTATAAAAGTCAGCTTTCTGGGTAAATAAGGCAGGGTGGAGAAATGTGGGACATGTATCTGAAGGGGCAAATGAAAGGTATCTTTCACAGCTTACAAACATTAGTTTCTGTATGGGTTAGTTTTCCAAAAATATGGGCAAGATGGTCTCTCTGAAGTGCCTAGGACAATGTCCAGCTTGCAGTGGGTGCTCAAAAAATATTTCTTCCTTTCCTCTTCCTATATTTGAAAAGATTTTTGCAATAAGAATGCATAATAGAAGCATCAAGGCCCCTTTCCTAAGAAGAAAGCTTTAATATATTAAAGGGACTCTGAAGTTGCAGGCTGCATAAAGATTGTTTTGAGCTACAAACACTGTTAACATTGTTTGCTGAGGTGTGCATTCAACTGTTTTATTTTTGTACTTCAATTTTTGGTGTTCTTTTATGTACGTCTTGTGTGGATTTCAAATCACAGCCAAAAAAAAAAATGTTTTTTTCAATGATGAGAAGCTTTGGCAAGGAAACAGCAGTGGTTGATTCCTCTAATGTCCTGTCATTGATTTCACCCTCTCAAAGGCAATAGTTGCTCCAGGATCTCTGCTAAACTCCTATGTAATAGTACGCTGAAAATGAAAGCAATCAACTTTATTTATGCCAAAGTAAAATAGAACTATCTAATAATTAAAGGGAGTAATGACTTTCACACAAATATTTCTTTTTTATTTCCTAAAAAAGTATTGGAAATTGATGGAAAGTACAAACACATGGTTATAGATATCTAAGAAACCCCTGGTACTTTAAAGAGAAATATGTTACTTTTGTGTATATTTTCTCTAGAAATAAATGAAAAATCATTTTATAAGACTAATTTACCAGAAATGTTAACACCCAGCAACATAAAATTGTGTGGGAGGGAAAGGATAGGGTATGTTGATTTTCCTATCCTCAATTTATCAGACAGTATGAAAATAATATGAACATAACATCTCAGCCAGGCCCAGTGTCATCACAAATGTCTGCTTATCTCAAACTAATATAGATATATTTTATTCAAAATAGTACATTTCAAAATGGATACCAATTATTTCATAAAAAACTCAAATATTTATTCAATGGTAAGCCATCAACGTGCAACTTGCCTGTAGCAAATACTTCATCTTTTTAATTATTAACAATCATTATTTAGAATCTCATATTGTCCTAGCTGCCATTTATATTGCCTGGAAAGGTGTTAGGGATCACCAATATTTTTTCATTACTGATAATGAAGATGAGGGCATTATTAAGAAAAAAAGACAAGGAAATAGCGGTAATAATGTGAATGTATTTTTAGAGTACAAATATAAAGACATAAGTAGATTCATGCATTTGTTAGTAACAAAATGTAATGCTAAGAAGTGTTTTTAATTTGTTTATTGGCCTGCAACTCGCTCTGCTTCCTGTAACATGCTGCTCTAAGGATTTGCGTTTCCAGGAAAAGATGTTGTGTAGAGTTTAGATAGATACCTGTATGATTTCACATCTCATTTTAAAAGACAGTTTACCAGTAATCAAGAGAAGTATACGCCCAAGGTAATCTGATTGCATCAAATTGAACACCCCAGAGTTCCAACGATTGTCACAATCAGCTACCTGTGTGTGTCTTGATTCTGGAACAGGCTGGTGAGGAATGTGATCTGAAGGCAGAGTGGGCAATGAGTAATCACACCCCAATACATATTTGGTGGGTGAAATTCATAAAATATAACATTAATTTTTACCATGCATATATTTGTAAGAAAATGTAACAGTTACATCTCAAAAATGTATAATGTATATTTTTGCTTTTGACGTTTTTTGAAAGATGAAATTTTTTTAAAATATCATATCCCAGCAACATGTTCACAACACTGTGAACCAGCACATGGTATGATGTCCTACAGACCCCAGGTAGGTGATATGTTAGACTTCACATTAACACACAGCTCTGTGCGATTACAAACAAATGTGTGGGAATCAGAAGAGAGTGGTGAGGTGAATGTAGAGGTAAACTGGAGGCTCAGAAAACATATCTCAGTAATTATTCTTGTAATTCTCTCTGTTTCCAACCATTTTAGCAAAGGTAGAATAAAGCACAGAAGAAATTGGTTATAAGGGAGAAGGGAGAGAAAAAGCAGGATCTCCTTTCATTGTCTAGCATGAATTTCTGTGTAATCCGTGAAATAAAAATAAGAAAACTTGCTTTCATGAGGAAGATACTTGGTGAAATATAAACCAGCTTGCATGTAAATATAAAAAGCAAACCTGATCACTAAAATTATGTTTAATCTAAAATGATTTCCATTTAGGGAAATTTTTAGATGCTTTGAGGTATCAAAATATACCTATACATAATTATATCAAAAATTATATGAGTCACAGTGGTAAATTCTGCTTGAACAAACATAAGAAAGAGATTTGATGTTTTCTTTTCTTACTTTGCAAAGATATGTGCCACATCTTTCTTTTTAGAACGGAATTCTCATCAATTAGAAAAGTATGTTTCAACAGATTTTTAATTAATTTATCTATTTTTAATTCATGAAAATATAAAGTTTATTATTAAAATAAGTTGAAAAAAGAATCTTCTAAGTATATAAAATAATCATAGGATAAGACCATGACAAATATTGTGAAGGTAATTATTTAAAAAACCAAAGTGTAAGTAAAACTGCCTTAAATAAAGAAAATGAAAAGTTAACCATCTTTATCAAAGGTATACCGTTTCCACACATCAGTGATTAAAGAGAATCAAATTTATTTTTAAAGATCATTCTAGACATAGAGCAATGTTTATAAACTTGTTAGTCCTTTATTTTTAAATTAATGGAAACAACTCTTTATTTTTTTTTTATTTTTTATTTTATATTGGAGTATAGTTGACATACCAGATTTTATTCTATACATTTAGTCACTGATATGAAAGATTACTTTTTGGGGAAAAATAAGTCTTATTTTTACACAACACGGTATTTCCTTCTTTAAATTGTAGTTCCAATCTGGTGTCCTAATACAGACTTTTCGTTCAAATATCTTCCAGTTTCTCAGTACCAATCATGAAATATCTATGACTGAGGATTTTTAATTTTCTCAATTGTTTTTCTCATTTTCGTTTTTTCTCAATTGTTTACTTTTTAATGTCCCCCCTTTTTTTTAACATCTTTATTGCAGTATAATTCCTTTACAATGGTATGTTAGGTTCTGCTTTATAACAAAGTTAATCAGCTATACATATTCATATATCCCCATATCTCCTCCCTCTTGCATCTCCCTCCCACCTTCCCTATCCCACATCTCTAGGTGGTCACAAAGCACTGGGCTAATCTCCCTATGCTATGCGGCGGCTTCCCACTAGCTATCTATTTTATATTTGGTAGTATATATAAGCCCATGCCACTCTCTAACTTTCTCCCAGCTTACACTTCCCCCTCCCTGTGTCCTCAAGTCCATTTTCTACTCCTGCGTCTTTATTCCTGTCCTTCCCCTAGGTTCTTCAGAACCATTTTTTTTTTCATTTAGATTCCATATATATGTGTTGCCATAGGGTATGTGTTTTTCTCTTTCTGACTTACTTCACTCTGTATGACAGACTCTAGGTCCATCCACCTCACTACAAATAACACAATTTCGTTTCTTTTTATGGCTGAGTAATATTTCATTGTATATATGTGCCACATCTTCTTTATCCATTCATCTGTCAGTGGACACTTAGATTGCTTCCATGCCCTGGCTATTGTAAATAGTGCTGCTATGAACATTGTGATACATGACTCTTTTTGAATTATGATTTTCTCAGGGTATATGCCCAGTAATGGGGTTGCTGGGTCGTATGGTAGTTCCCTTTTTTACTTTTGTAAGGAACCTCCATACTGTTCTCCATACTGGATGTATCAATTTACATTCCAACCGAGAGTGCAAGAGAATTCCCTTTTCTCCACACCCTCTCCAGCATTTATTGTTTGTAGATTTCTTGATGATGGCCATTCTGACCAGTGTGAGGTGGTGTGAGGTGAAACCATATTGTAGGTTTGATTTTCATTTCTCTAATGATTAGTGATATTGAGCATCCTTTCATGTGTTTGTTGGCAATCTGTATATCTTTAGAGAAATGTCTGTTTAGGTCTTATGTCCATTTTTGGATTGGGTTGTTTGTGTTTTTGATATTTAGCTGCATGAGCTGCTTGTAAATTATGGATATTAATCCTTTGTCAGTTGCTTCACTTGCAAATATTTTCTCCCATTCTGAGGGCTGTCTTTTTGTCTTGTTTATGGTTTCCTTTGCTATGCAAAAGCTTTTAAGTTTCATTAGCTCCCATTTGTTTATTTTTGTTCTTATTTCCATTTCTCTAGGAGGTGGGTCAAAAAGGATCTTGCTGTGATTTATGTCATAGAGTGTTCTGCCTATGTTTTCCTCTAAGAGTTTTACAGTGTCTGGCCTTACATTTAGTCTTTAATCCATTTTGAGTTTATTTTTGTGTATGGTGTTAAGGAGTGTTCTAATTTCATATTTTACATGTAGCTGTCCAGTTTTCCCGGCACCACTTATCAAAGAGGCTGTCTTTTCTCCATTGTATATTCTTGTCTCCTTTATCAAAAATAAGGTGACTATATGTGCATGGGTTTATGTCTGGGCTTTCTATCCTGTTCCATTGATCTTTATTTCTCTTTTTGTGCCAGTACAATGCTGTCTTGATTACTATAGGTTTTAGTATAGTTCTGAAGTCCGGGAGTCTGTTTCCTCCAGCTCCATTTTTCTTTCTCAAGAATGCTTTGGCTATTTGAGGTCTTCTGTGTTTCCATACAAATTGTGAAATATTTTGTTCTAGTTCTATGAAAAAATGCCATTGGTATTTTTATATGGATTGCATTGAATCTGTAGATTGCTTTGGGTAGTATAGTCATTTTCACAATGTTGATTCTTCCAATCCAAGCACATTGTATATCTTATAGTTTTCTGTGTGCAGGTTTTTTGTCTCCTTAGGCAAGTTTAATCCTAGGGTTTTTTTTGGTTTTTTTTTTGCCGTACACGGGCCTCTCACTGTTGTGGCCTCTGCCGTTGTGGAGCACAGGCTCCAGATGCACAGGCTCAGCGGCCATGGCTCACAGGCCCAGCTACTCCACGGCACGTGGGATCTTCCTGGACCGGGGCATGAACCCATGTGCCCTGCATCAGCAGGCAGACTCTCAACCACTGTGCCACCAGGGAAGCCCAATCCTAGGTATTTTATTCTTTTTGTTGAAATGGTACATGGGAGTGTTTCCTTAATTTCTCTTTCAGATTTTTCATCATTAGTGTATAGGAATGCAAGAGATTTCTGTGCATTAGTTTTGTATCCTGCAACTTTACTAAATTCAATCTGGTAGCATTTTTAGGATTCTCTATGTATAGTATCATGTCATCTGCAAAGAGTGGGAGTTTTACTTCTTCTTTTTTGATATGGATTACCTTTGTTTATTTTTCTTCTCTGATTGCTGTGGCTAAAACTTCCAAAACTATGTTGAATAATAGTGGTGAGAGTGGGCTACCTTGTCTTGTTCCTGCTCTTAGTGGAAATGGTTTCACTTTTTCACCATTGCGAACGAATTTTGCTGTGGGTTTGTCATATATGGTCTTTATTAAATTGCAGTAAGTTCCCTCTGTGCCTACTTTCTGGAGGGTTTTCATCATAAATGGGTGTTGAATTTTGTCAAAAGCTTTTTCTGCATCTACTGAGATGATCATATGATTTTTATCTTTCTGTTTGTTAATATGGTGTATCACATTGACTGATTTGCATATATTGAAGAATCCTTGCATTCCTGAGATAAACCCCACTTGATCATGGTATATAATCCTTTTAATATGCCATTGGATTCTGTTTACTAGTATTTTGTTGAGGATTTTTGCATCTATGTTCATCAGTGATATTGGCCTGTAGTTTTCTTTGTTTGTGACATCTTTGTCTGGTTTTGGTATCAGGGTGATGGAGGCCTTGTGAATGAGTTTGGGAGTGTTCCTCTCTCTGCTATATTTTGGAAGAGTTTGAGAAGGATAGGTGTTAGCTCTTCTCTAAATGTTTGATAGAATTCGTCTGTGAAGCCATCTGGCCCTAGCTTTTGTTTGTTGGAAGATTTTTTATCACAGTTTCAATTTCAGTGCTTGTGATTGGTCTGTTTATATTTTCTATTTCTTCCTGGTTTAGTCTTGGAAGGTTGTGCTTTTCTAAGAATTTGTCCATTTCTTCCAGGTTGTCCATTTTATTGGCATAGAGTTGCTTGTAGTAATCTCTCATGATCCTTTGCATTTCTGCAGTGTCAGTTGTTACTTCTCCTTTTTCCTTTCTAATTCTATTGATTTGAGTCTTCTCCCTTTTTTCTTGATGAGTCTGCATAATGGTTTATCAATTTTATTTATCTTCTCAAAGAACCAGCTTTTAGTTTTATTGATCTTTGCTACTGTTTGCTTCATTTCTTTTTCATTTATTTCTGATCGGATTTTTATGATTTTGTTCCTTCTGCTAACTTTGGGGTTTATTGTTCTTCTTTCTCTACCTGCTTTAGGTATAAAGTTAGGTTTTTTATTTGAGATGTTTCTCGTTTCTTAAGGTAGGATTGTATTGCTATAAAATTCCCTCTTAGAACTGCTTTTGCTGCATCCCATAGGTTTTGAGTTGTCGTGTTTTCATTTTCATTTGTCTCTAGGTATTTTTTAATTTCCCCTTTGATTTCTTCAGTGATCTTTTTGTTATTAAGTAGTGTATTGTTTAGCCTCCATTTGTTTGTATTTTTTACAGATTTTTTCCTGTAATTGATATCTAGTCTCATAGCGCTGTGGTCGGAAAAGATACTTGATACAATTTTAATGTTCTTAAATTTACCAAGGCTTGATTTGTGACCCAATATATGATCTATTCTGGAGAATGTTCCATGAGCACTTGAGAAGAAAGTGTATTCTGTTGTTTTAGGATGGAATGTACTATAAATATCAATTAAGTCCATCTCGTTTAATGTACATTAAAAGATTGTGTTTCCTTATTTATTTTCATTTTGGATGATCTGTCTATTGGTGAAAGTGGGGTGCTAAAATCCCCTACTATGATAGTGTTACTGTCGATTTCTCTTTTTATGGCTGCTAGCATTTGCCTTATATATTGACGTTCTCCTATATTGGGTACTTAAATATTTACAATTGTTATATCTTTTTCTTGGATTGATCCCTTAATCATTATTAGGACAAATCATTAGAAGGACAAATCCTTCTTTGTCTCTTATAATAGTCTTTATTTTAAGGTCTATTTTATCTGATATGAGAATTGCAACTCCAAGTTTCTTTTGATTTCCATTTGCATGGAATAACTTTCTCCATCCCCTCACTTTCAGTCTATATGTGTCCCTAGGTCTGAAGTGGGTCTCTTGTAGACAGCATATATATGGGTCTTGTTTTAGTATCCATTCAGCCAGTCTGTGCCTTTTGGTGGGATCATTTAATCATTTACATTTAAGGTAATTATCAGCATGTTTATTCCTATTTCCATATTCTTAATTGTTTTGTGTTTGTTATTATAGGTTGTTTCCTTCTCTGGTGTTTCCTGCCTAGAGAATTTCCTTAAGCATTTGTTGTAGAGCTGGTTTGGTGCTGCTGAATTCTCTACGCTTTTGCTTGTCTGTAAGTTTTAAATTTCTCCATCGAATCTGAATGAGATCCTTGCTGGGTAGAGTAATCTTGGTTGTAGGTTTTTCCCTTTCATCATTTAAATATGTCCTGTCACTCCTTTCTGGCTTACAGAGTTTCTGCTGAAACATCAGCTCTTAACCTTATGGGTATTCCCTTGTATGTTATTTCTTGTTTTTCCCTGCTTTTAATATTTTTTCTTTGTAATTAATTTTTGAGAGTTTGATTAATATGTGTCTTGGTGTTTCTCCTTCGATTTATGCTGTATGGGACTCTCTGTGCTTCCTGGACTTGATTGACTATTTCCTTTCCAATATTAGGGAAGTTTTCAACTATAATCTCTTCAAATATTTTCTCAGTCCCTTTCTTTTTCTCTTCTTCTTCTGGGACCCCTACAATTCGAATATTGGTGCGTTTAATATTGTCCCAGATGTCTCTGAGACTGTCCTCAATTCTTTTCATTCTTTTTAATTTATTCTGCTCTGTGGTAGTTATTTCCACTATTTTATCCTCCAGGCACTTATCTGTTCTTCTGCCTCAGTTTTTCTGCTATTGATTCCTTCTAGAGAGTTTTTAATTTCATTTATTGTGTTGTTCATCATTGTTTGCTCTTTAGTTCTTGTACGTCCTTGTTAAACGTTTCTTATATTTTCTCCATTCTATTTCCCAGATTTTGGGTCATCTCTACTATCATTACTCTGAATTCTTTTTCAGGTAGACTGCCTATTTCCTCTTCATTTGTTTGGTCTTATGGGTTTTTACCTTGCTCCTTCATCTGCTGTGTGTTTCTCTGTCTTCTGATTTTGCTTAACTTACTGTGTATGGGGTCTCCTTTTCACAGGCTGCTGGATCGTAGCTCCCGTTGTTTGCCCCCAGTGGCTAAGGTTGGTTCAGTGGGTTGTGTAGGCTTCCTGGTGGAGGGGACTGGCTCCTGTGTTCTAGAGGATGAGGAATGATCTTGTCTTTCTCTTGGGCATGACCGTGTCTGGTGGTGTGTTTTGGGATGTTTGTGACCTTATTATGATTTTAGGCAGCCTATCTGCTAATGGGTGGAGTTGTGTTCCTGTCTTGCTAGTTGTTTGGCATAGGGTGTCCAGTGCTGTAGCTTGCTGGTCGTTGAGTGGAGCTGGGTCATAGCATTGATATGGAGACTTCTGGGAGAGCTTTGATATTATGTGGAGCTGGAAGGTCTCTGGTGGACAAATATCCTGATACCTGGCTGAAGCACCAAGACCCTGTCAGCCACATGGCTCAGATGAAAAGGGAGAAAAAACAAAAAAGGAAAGAAAGAAAAGAAAAGAAAGT
>NW_020173488.1:344791-447318 GCF_003031525.2 Neophocaena asiaeorientalis asiaeorientalis | reverse complement strand
GGGAAGATCCCACATGCCACGGAGCGGCTGGGCCCGTGAGCCATGGCCGCTGAGCCTGTGCGTCCGGAGCCTGTGCTCTGGAACGGGAGAGGCCACAACAGTGAGAAGCCCACATACCGCAAATAAATAAATTAATTAATTAAAACGTTATAAAAAAAAGAGAAAGCAAAGAAGAGAGCAACCAAACCAAAAAACAAATCCACCAATGATGGAAGCACTAAAAACTATACTAAAACAATGGAACAGACAGACAGAATCTCAGGACAAATGGTAAAAGCAAAGCTATACAGACAAAACCACACAAAGAAGTATACAATACATACTCACTAAAAGAGAAAAAGGAAGAAAAAATATATATATATTGTTGCTCCCAAAGTCCACCGCCTCAATTTTTGGATGATTCGTTGTCTATTCAGGTATTCCACAGATGCAGCGTACATCAAGTTGATTGTGGAGATTTAATCCACTGCTCCTGAGGCTGCTGGGAGAGATTTCCCTTTCTCTTCTTTGTTCGCATAGCTCCTGGGGTTCAGCTTTGGATTTGGACCCGCCTCTACACGTAGGTTGCGTGAGGGTGTCTGTTGTTTGCTCAGACAGGACGGGGTTAAAGGAGCAGCTACTTCGGGGGCTGTGGCTCACTCAGGCTAGGGGGAGGGAGGGGTACGGATGAGGGGCAAGCAGGCGGCGGCAGAGACCAGCATGACGTTGCACCAGTCTGAGGCGCGCAGTGCGTTCTGCCGGGAAAGTTGTCCCTAGATCACAGGACCCTGGCAGTGGCAGGCTGCACAGGCTTCCTGGAGGGGAAGTGTGGATAGTGACCTGTGCTTGCACACAGGCTTCTGGGTGGCCGCAACAGCTGACTTAACGTTTCATGCCCATCTCTGGTGCCCGCGCTGATAGCCGTGGCTTGCGCCCGTCTCTGGAGCTTGTTTAGGCAGTGTTCTGAATCCCGTCTCCTCACGCACCCGGAAACAATGGTCTCTTGACTCTTAGGCAGGTCCAGACTTTTTCCCTGGACTCCCTCGCAGCTAGCTGTGGAGCACTAGCCCCCTTCCGGCTGTGTTCACGCAGCCAACCCCAGTCCTATCCCTGGAATCCGACCGAAGCCCGAGCCTTATCTCCCAGCCCCCACCTATCCTGGCTGGTGAGCAGACAAGCCTCTCAGGCTGGTGAGTGCTGGTCGGCAATGATCCTCTGTGTGGGAATCTCTCCACTTTGCCCTCCACACCTCTGTTGCTGTGCTCTTCTCTGTGGCTCCGAAGCTTCCCCCCCACCACCTCTGTCTCTGCCAGTGTAGGTGCTTCCTAGCATGTAGAAACTTTTCCTCCTTCACAGCTCCCTCCCACTGGTGCAGGTACCATCCCTATTCTTTTGTCTCTGTTTTCTCTTTTGCCCTACCCAGGTACATGGGGGTGTTTCTTGCCTTTTGGGAAGTCTGAGGTCTTCTGCCAATGTTCTGTAGGAGTTGTTCCACATGTAGATGTATTTATGATGTATTTGTGGGGAGGAAGGTGATCTCCATGTCTTACTCTTCTGCCATCTTGAAGGTCTCCCCAATATAATTTTATTTGCAAAGAATCTTATGAAATGCCAACTGGAAACTAAGAATTTCCTTCACATTAGGTGGCTTTCTGTAAAAAAATCTCTAGCTAGCGAACTAGCTATCTATCATCCCCATCTGTGTAATTCAGGCAGTACCAGTGCAGAGTCCCCTCATCCTAGGTAAACAGGATGAGAGCACAGTGTAGTTCTAATGTCCTTTTTTAACATCTAAGGCTCATTGCTTAGTGAATTGTTTCATTTAGGCTCCAAATGCATAATTCAGGACTAAGTTTCTTTTAGACAGGTATTATCTTCTTTTTGATTGATTACGAGGAATGAATACAACGTATTAAGTAAAATGGTAATTGAAATATAAATATTTTAGATTATTAGATAACCATCATAAAGAAGTATTCATATATGAAACTGAAACAATTTTAGTGCAGATATTTTACAGATCATAACATGCGTAATGTATTTTTGACTCTGTGAAGAATAAAAATATTATCTTCCCAGAAAATCAGAAGTCATTGAGAATTTCATATATTATGCTGCCTGAGTAGAGGTAAAATCAACTGACATTGTTAAACATTGGCAAAGACAGAAATATGAGCTTGTGTTAATGCAAATTGGCCAGAGTTTGTTGATCTAGATGAACATGGGCAGATGGTTTTCAGTAAGCGGTATCATCAGTGGTTTCCTATTTAACAGAAATGAAGGACTTTATATTTATGATGGCATACAAGAAATCATGAGAATTAAGCTGTTTAGTTTTCTTCTATCACACTTTTCTGTCAAGCAGAGGAACTACTAGTAGAATAACTATTGTGAACTTACATGACACATTGTACTGTGAAAGTTGTACATTCTGACCATGTTTTATCTTTCCCACAATCATTGCACACTATAGTTTTTACGTTTACAGTGAAGTGTGGTTGAGCTTAGTTTTTAAAAGTCTTAGGTCCTTATCTTTACTAGTAGATAGAGACAGAGGAGGGAGCTGTATTATTTAAAGTTTTTGAGTGTGAAATAGGGAAAACTAATATATGTGAGTGCCTTACATAGAGTTGTCTGGGTGGTCATGAAATCAAGAACACCAATTCAGGGATAAGAAGTGCTGGGTGATAACAGAGGTCAGTAAGACAGTCAGAACACATTTCCAAAGACCACAGAGGGGAATGAAATATAAACAGCTGTAGTAGAAATCCAGGAGACATGACCTAAAAGAGAGAAGAGGGAGCCTCTAGTGAAACAGGAAGATATACACAATGAGAATTCTGGAAAAGGATATTTTACCTTAAACTGACTTCTAAGTATTTTCTAGTGTGGAAACACCAGATATGGGCAGTGGCAATTATAATATAAAAGACATGGAAAGTATACAATTAGCATTGTTCAGATAATTTTTTAAACCAATTCCAATTTAAGGTATAAGTATCTAGACTTTGACCAAGTCTGGAAGAGATAAATGCTATTCACAAAATTTCAGGAAAACAATTGTTCTAACTTGTACTTTCCAATAACCAACTAGAAGTATCTTTTCTGCTATTTAGTAAGGTCAGTTTCAAGGAAAGACCATATTGAAAAACAAAAGAAAACTTACATTTCAATTTTAAATACGTTTAATTACACTGCAATACTCTCATACAGAAAAAACATGCAAATCAAGCTCCTAGCTGTTGCTTAGACAATAACATAGTGCATGTAAGTGATACTGCTTTTCCTGAAGGGTAATCACAATAAAATCAACTGATCCTTAACCCAGTGAAATGTGAGTAAGATCATGAGGATGTGATTACATGTCTTTTGTAATAACTTTAATCAAGATGTAACTACACTGCTGAGTGTAACTAAAATTTCATTAAATTATAATTTACTTAAGGAGAGTCAAGAGTCCTTAAATTTCCAAAATATAAATAAAATCTAACTAAATATTGAAACTCTGATTTTCAACAAAAATTGTTTTACAGTGTATTAAAAGGATTAGAAGTACTACAGTTACCCAACTTAAGCTTGCTCCAGTTAGATATTTTTCTGAAACCAAGAGCACAGTACTACATAACATCTCTACATATAACATCCTTATGAGATCAATCTAAATATGCCATATTTAAAATGACTTAAATCTAAGTCTTGGTACCAAAGAACTAGTGAAATTAGAAATGTGAACTATATCCTCCTTTTTCAAGTAATGAATCATCTATTTTTATAGTAATTTACTTTAAGTTTGCTCTACCATCCATTTCCCCAAATGCTTTCTCTTTTTCCATTTACACTCTGAAATCCAAAGGGATTATATAGATTGCTACATATTCCATCAGACTAAACATAAGGAGGAGATTTAATGGGTGATTGGTAGACAGTTATGCTGGTTCCTTTTACAAAATTAGAAGACTTAATTTTTTAAACAGTTCCTCCAAATCTTATTCATATTTGAATGTCTTATCTATACCTTGGACATAAACCTTATATTTCTTCTGATTTCTACAAACTAATTTTTTAGTTTCCTTTGTAACTATTTGTTGACAAAATTAAAAGTTATATATTACAGGAAACTTGAGGAGGAGTAAACATAGTCATTACCTTATATCCTTTCTCAAAAAGATTATAATGACAAGGAAGCTGAGAAAAATACACATGTAATATTAACAAGCTCTGTTCAAATCCTGATTCTACTGCTAAAATAATTTTAATATCTCTTTACAAGGGAAAATACTTAATGGAGGTTTTAAAATAGAGCCACAAATACTTTGAAAATCTTCACATCAAGAGGTAAGTACCATGTCTCTTCCCCTTGAAGTCAGACCAGCTTGTGATTGCTTCAGCCAATAGAGTATGGCCAAAGTAATTCTGTGCGAATTTTGAGGTTAGGTTATAAAAGGTCATATACCTACTTACTGGAAGACTCACTCTTGGAGCCTTCAGTTGCCTTGTAGAAAGCCCAACTACCTTTATGCTTCCATACTCTGAGGAAGCCCAAGCTACAAGGAGAGGCCATGTTCATACACTCTTGGACAACCATTTTGAGCCCAGCCTTTGAGTCATCTGAGCCCAGATGCCAAATATGCAAGTGAAGAAGCTTCCAGATTATTCTGTTTCCCAACATTCAACTCATCCCTAGCCATCCAGGACTTTGCAGAGGCCCCAGATATTGCAGACCACAAAAAAGTCACTGCTATATTCAAATCCCTGATCTACAAAATTTGTAAGGCTAATAAAATGGGGATTTTTGTTTCATGTCACTAAGTGTGAACAGTTTATTATGCAGCAATAGATAGCAGAAATCATAGCAAATGAAAATGTTTACTTCCTCCATAATTTGGCAGACTTGTCATGAAAGGAAAGAAGAGAAAATGTGGCATAATGTGTGGTGTTATACAAACCTGTGTGCCATTTAATAGCTGTGCTCTTTGATAATCAAGATGAAAATTATGGATAATATTCTCACATCATGGGCTTTGTGGAAGATTAAATGAAACAACATAATTAAAGTATCTGACACAAGCATGTATTTAAAAAACTGAAGTTCTTCTTTTATTCCCCTTATTATTAAAAACACTGCCTTATTAAAGAAGCAGCATTATTGCCATGAGAGAAGGTCAAACTATGTAAATTAGAAAGAAATCATTTCTGTTTATAGGAATCAAGAAAAATCTCATTGAGCAGGTGGTAGTTGTAATGCACTACATATACATAATAAAAGTTTCAATTCAGTTTAACAAATACATAGATATATGATAGGAGGAATATATAGTTTGAAATACAACAGTGAATAAAAGAGCTGCTTTTCCAGTCCTCATGGAATTGAGAGTCTAGCAGGTAAATGGGAATTTTTAGCATGATGGGTGTTAAAGAGAAGTCCACACTGCTATGGAAATGTATAACAGTAAAATGTATCCTAGTCTGAGATCACAGAAGGCCTACTTAGAAAATTAATAAGTAAGCTGCTTTGAAAGATGAATAGATGATAGCTAATAAATATGGAGGAATGTGCAAAGAAGGAAAAAACAACATGGTTAAAAAACCTGAGGAGAGAGAATACAGAATATCTTAAAGAAAATCAGGAGAGAACTAGTGTATCTGTGTCCTATAGACCAATAAGGGCAAGTGATTGAATAGAGAGAAAGGGGTCATATGATAAGCGGTGTTTAATGTAATTTTAAGGATTTGGGAATTTCTCTTAGGGACAATAGAAAATTATTGGAAAGGAGGTAAACAAGCAAGTGACTTTGGATTTTTGTTTTACAATATTAGCTAAAGGACTCAGGATCTGTATAACTCTCCAGAGTTGAAATCTTGGAGATTATCACACCTTTTTGTCTTTTGATGCTCATCATACTCCCCCGTGTAAAATGTTTGGGGATATACTTTCTACAGTTCTACAACAGACATAGGATATTTGTTTCATGACTCATACTCTCCTATTCCAATTAAGAATTTAACAACTTAAAAATTGTAAAGCCATCTTATCACACAGGATTCAACTGGTTACACTATTTAAATATATCACCATGTTGCTTCATGATTTAAAAAAAAAAAAACACTAAAAAGTGAGCCTACACTCTAAAACAGTGTTTCAAGTGTAGAGGGAAATTCCATAGAAAAATTACTTTCAAAGAGATTCTGGTCATTTTTGGAAAAAGTACTGTATAGATTTACATGATGACTACTTTGCAGAAGAAAATATTTGATTAAAAAATATATGCTATAGGACAGAGGGCAGATAGCAGAAGCAAGAACTACAATCCTGCAACCTGTGGAACAAAAACCACATTCACAGAAAGATAGACAAAATGAAAAGCCAGATGAAGGAACAAGGTAAACACCAGAAAAACAATTAAATGAAGTGGAGATAGGCAACCTTCCAGAAAAAGAATTCAGAATAACGATAGTGAAGATGATCCAGGACCTCAGAAAAACAATTGAGGCAAAGATCGTGAAGAAGAAAGAAATGTTTAACATAGACCTAGAAGAATTAAAGAACAAACACCTAGAAGAATTAAAAAACAAACAAACAGAAATGAACAGTGCAATAACTGAAACAAAAAATATACTAGAAGGAATCAGTAGCAGAATAACTGAGGCAGAAGAATGGATAAGTGACCTGGACACAGAATGGTGGAATTCACTGCCCCAGAAGAGAATAAAGAGGAAAGAATGAAGAGAAATGAAGACAGCCTATGAGACCTCTGGGACAACATTAAATGTACCAACATTTGCATTACAGGGGTCCGAGAAGGAGAAGAAAGAGAGAAAGGACCCGAGAAAATATTTGAAGAGATTATAGTTGAAAACTTCCCTAATGTGCAAAAGGAAATAGCCACCCAAGTCCAGGAAGTGCAGAGAGTCCCAGGCAGGATAAATCCAAGGAGAAACACACCAAGACACATAGTAATCAAATTGACAAAAATTAAAGACAAAGAAAAATTATTAAAAGCAACAAGGGAAAAACGACAAATAACAAACAAGGGAACTCCCATAAGGTTAACAGCTGATTTCTCAACAGAAACTCTACAAGCCAGAAGGGAGTGGCACAACATATTTAAAGTGATGAAAGGGAAGAACCTACAACCAAGATTATGCTAGCTGGCAAGGATCTCATTCAGATTCCATGGAGAAATCAAAAGCTTTACAGACAAGAAAAAGCTAAGAGAATTCAGCACCATCAAACAGGCTCTACAGCAAATGCTAAAGAAACTTCTCTAAGCAGGAAACACAGAGAAGAAAAGGATCTACAAAAACAAACCCAAAACAGTGAAGAAAATGGTAATAGGAACATACATATCGATAATTACCTTAAATGTGAATGGATTAAATGCTCCAACCAAAAGACACAGGCTCACTGAATGGATACAAAACAAGACCCATATATATGCTTTCTATAAGAGACCCACTTCAGACCTAGAGACACATACAAACTGAAAGTGAGGGGATGGAACAAGATATTCCATGCAAGGGGAAATCAAGAGAAAGCTAAAGTATCAGGTAAAATAGACTTTAAAGAATTTTATAAAAGACAAGGAAGGCACTACATAATGATCAACGGTTCAATCCAAGAAGAAGATATAACAATTATGAAGGTTTATGCCCCAACATAGGAGCACCTCAATACATAAGGCAAATGCTAACAGCTATAAAAGTGGAAATCTACAGTAACATAATAATAGTGGAGGACTTTTAACACCTCACTTACACCAATGGACAGATCATCCAGGCATAAAATTAATACAGAAACGCAAGCATTAAATGACACAATAGACCAGGTAGATTTCATTGGTATTTATAGGACATTCCATCCGAAAACAACAGATTACACTTTCTTCTCAAGTGCACATGGAACATTCTCCAGGATAGAGTACATCTTGGGTCACAAATCAAGCCTGGGTAAATTTAAGAAAATTGAATTCATGTCAAGCTTCTTTTTCAACCACAGCACTATGAGATTAAAAATAAATTACAGGGAAAAAAAATGTAAAAAACACAAAAACATGGAGGCTAAACAATACATTACTAAATAACCAAGAGATCACTGAAGAAATCAAAGAGGAAATTAAAAAAATATATATATATATATATGATAATATAATCTCTCATACTGCTTTTATTTTATAACATCTGAAAGTCTAAAAGTCTCTTATTCTACTTGCTATCTAGGTGGTGTTTGTGTATTGGTTTTTGGCACCATCATAGACCTCAGTTCACATAATCTTACCTATTTGCTCCATAGCAGTTACATCCAGGACACTCAATAATAAATACTCATCCTATATCTAGGGTCCAGATATTCTACCTACCTCTTTCTGGCCCCATCCCTAGAACTTATTTATACCCATGGTACACTTCCACGAATAGTGTTCCTTCCTGAAAATAAAATAAAGCAAAATCAGAAAACACCTACTTATTCCTCACTCTCCTGCTTTTTCCCTGTCTTGTCTATTCAGTTTCCTGGGTCTCAGTTGTAAGAACTTGATAGACCAATACTTGGAACTATAGTATGGCACTGTTTCCCATGGTGACTGGTGTCAGTTCTTTCCTTTTATCATCTGTTCTAACTTATTCTGACATTATCTTTCTTTTCAGCATACAACCAAAATGCATCAGCATTAATGTAGAATCTGTAGTTAAACATACACATATTGGCTATGTGAGTTAAAGTAAATTCACCCCGTATTAATATTGGCATACAGTATAACATCCAGAGACACAATCTTACAGGATAATTAAAATACTTACCTTTAATATATGAGTTTGTTTTGAAAAATAAACCCTACACTTGCACACAAAAGTAACATTTACCAAAAAATTTCCAAGTTATTTTCTCAGAGGAATATCTCCTACTACTGTCATGAGAGTTGGATGTCAGGAGCAATTTAATTATCTCATACTTTTAGAAAGTTATATCCTTTGTTTAGACAGTAGAAATTAAGGTTTTAAGTCTGAATATAAATACAAAAAATGGGAGGTTGGCAATATAAGGTTTTACATATAACTAAGAATGCTTATTTTTTTTATAAAGTTGTTTTGTTTCTAAAGTTGGCTTTATAGCCAATTAGGTTTTGCTGTGTTATGGGACATTTCATATTAAACAATGAGTAAAAAAGTGTTTTCCATATGCTAAAGTTTTCAGGGATACTAATGAGCACTTTAGAATCTTATTTAAAGGAAAAATGTATATTCCAAAGTAATTTTACATTTTGTAAGAATTATGACTTGTAAATGTATACCTTATATATTAAAGCAAAGTCCAGTCAATACATATGTAAATAATGGAACTAATAATATAAAAATATGAATAACTTGTCAAATAAGTTTGCAAATGGTTAGCAGTCATTTGCTTTACATGAAAGTCAAATTATAAAAATTGGGGAAGGGGCTTCCCTGGTGATGCCGTGGTTTGAGAGTCTGCCTGCTGATGTAGGGGACACGGGTTCATGCCCCGGTCTGGGAAGATCCCACATACTGCAGAGCGGCTAGGCCCGTGAGCCATGGCCACTGAGCCTGCGCGTCTGGAGCCTGTGCTCCGCAACGGGAGAAGCTACAACAGTGAGAGGCCCGCGTACCGAAAAAAAAAAAATTGGGGAAAACCAAAAAGTCATGTACTTTTATCTAAGTGGATTGATTATCTAATCATCTTTTTAAAGGGTTATGTGCTCTCAAATATATTATGAATCATTCTGAACTAAAAGATAATTTTTATAAAATGAATATTAAGGTTTTGTGTTGATCTTTATTTTTCAACAATGGGAGCAATGTTTCAATCTCAAACACTGGTATCAATAAGCCATTCTTACAAAGGCACTCAAATTTAATGGGGTCAGTCTGTGAATCAATTTATAGCCCAGGGCAGTGTTTTTTAAAAAATGATAGATAGAGCCATCAGTCAACAATTAGTGGATATAATCAGGGAAGGAGACAGTCAAAAGGAGCCCTACTAAAGCTGCTGTCATCTCAAAGTGACTATGCATATTCCCAGACCACACCCTCTGGAGAGCAATATCAGAGATTTTATACTACAGAGCAAATATACTTCAATAAAATAATCCAGCCAGTCAATAAACAAATAAGTAAACAAACAAACAAGCTCTAGAGGAGTACAGAGAGGACCAATACCCAGATTTACTAAAATATCTTGTTGAAAATGTCCAATTTCTATCAAAAACTATGAGACATAAAAATAAGAAGAAAAGCATGAATTAAACACGAGGAAAGAACAGTAGGCAACAGAAATTTTCTATGAAAGAAATCAAATGTTCGATTTAACAAAGATCTCAAAGTAGCCATTATAAATACTTTCAAAAACTAAGGAAAAGCATAGTTTTAGAAGGAAAGGAAAGTAAGATGACTATATTTCATCAAAAAGAGATTATCAATCAGTAAAGAGAAAATATAAAAAAATCTAAGTGGAAATTCCACAGTGGAAAAGTATAACAACTAAAGTGAAATTTTTATAAAGGGGTTTCAACAATAGATTTGAACAGCTAGAAGAAGGAATTAGCAAACTTGAAGATAGATTGCTAGAAATTATATAATTTGAAAAACATAGCAAATAATGAAAAAATAGTGAACAGAGACACAAAGAAATTTAGAATAATATTTAGTGCCCAATATACATGTAGTTGGAGTGCCAGAGGAGAGGAAAGAAAGGAGCATGCAAAACATTTGAGGAAATAAGGTTCAGAAATCTCCCCAGTTTGGTGAAAACATTAAATTACACATTCAACTACCACAGTGAGCTCTAAGTGGAATAAAAAGAAAACGGCCCATAAACAAACTCACCATACTAAGAATGTTGAAAGCCAAAGATATTGAAAGCAGCAAGGGAATATCTACTAGTCACTTACAAGGGAACCCCGATAAGATTAAAAGCTGACTTTTCATCAGAAATTGTGGAGACCAGAAGGTTGTGACTTAACATACTCAAAGTGCTCAAAGGAAAAAAAAAAGTATCAGCCAATAATACTACATTCAACAAAACTCTTTAAAAAATAAAGATAAAAACTTAAAATCCTAGATAAAAATGGAGAGAAGCTGTTTCTAACAGACTGTCTTACAAGAAATAATAAAAGCATTTCTTCAGGCTGAAAGCAAGTGACTCCTGACAGTAGAATTCACACACACACACACACACACACACACACACACACAAACACACACAAATATTTAAATAAAGATGGATAAGTGAATATAAAATACAGTATAAATGCATAATTTTTCACCTTCTTTAAACTGATTTTTTTAATTGTATAAAGCAATGTGTATATAATTATTGAACCTATAACATTTAGAACTGTAGTATAATTGCCAGTGATATCATAAAGTAACTGGGTGGGAGCAAAGTTCTACTGGGCTAAGGAAAAGACAACAGATCGTAACTCAAACCTATAGGAACAAAAAAAAGACAAGAAACAGTAGATAGAAAGGTTAATATTACAAAATTTGCAAATGTATACATGCTCTCATTTCTCAACTTCCTAAAAATTATATCAAGTAATAGACAAAACAATGAATGTAGGGTTTGTAACCCAACACTGTATATAGATGTAATGTGTATAATAATACCACAAAAAAAGAAGAAAAAGTGGGTAGAGTTATACAGGAGTAACATTTATATATCTTACTAGAATTGTGATTTATCTTATAGATTCTGATAGCTTGAAATGTATATAGTAAGCCTTAGAGCAACAATTAAGGAAAAATCTCAGAAAATTATTGAGAAAAGATCATTAATGAAATTAAAATATTACATTAGGAAATACTTAATTCAAAAGAAAATCATAAAAGAAGAATGGAAGGATGAAAAAGATACAAGGCATATAGGGAAAAAATAAAATGATGGTGTAAATTCAACTATATCGATAATAACATTAAATATAAATAGATTAAATCTCTGCTGAAGGCAGATATTGTCAGCCAAGATGATAAAATAAGATTCTTCTACATGCTGTCCACAGGAGACACACTTTATCTAAAGATAAAAGTAAATTGAAGAAAAAGTGATGGAAAAAAAAATTGTGAAAACAGCAAGCACAGGAAAACCTAGGTGGCTATAATAATATCAGACAAAATAGATTTTAAAACAAAATGTTTTACAGTGATGAAGAGTAATATTTTATAATAATAAAAGGAGCAATCCATCAGGAAGATATAATAATTTTAAAACATATGTACCTGACATCTAGACACCAAAATACGTGAAGCAAAATCTTTCAGAAATGAAGAGAGGACTAGACCATCAGCAGTATTTGTTGGAGACTATACATCCCCACTTTTAAGAATGGATAGAATAATTAGGCAGTCTATCAACAAAAAAATGGAAGACTTAAGCAAGAGGAACACTGTAAACCAACTAAACCTAAGAGACATTTACAGAAGATTCAATGTAAAAACAGTAGAGGATACATTCTTCTCAAGTGCACATGGAACATTCTTCTGGAAGACCTTATCCTAGGCTATAAAATAAGCTTCAATGAATTTACAAGGATTAAAATCATACAAAGTATGTTCTTATACCAGAATGAAATAAGACACCAACAGCAGAAAGATGTGGGAAAATCATAAATATGTGGAAATTAAACAACATACTCCTAAATAGCCAATGAATTAAAGAAGAAATAACAAGGGAAATTAGAAAATATTTTGAGAAGAAAGAAAATGAAGACAGTGTAACATCTCATATGGGATGCAGCAGAAGCAGTGCTTATGCTTAAAGGGAATTTTATTGTAGTAAATGCCTTTATTAAAATGGAATTTAAAAAAAAGACCTCAAAGCAATAACCTAACAGTCACATTAAGAAAGTGTAAAAAGAAGAGTAAATTAAAACAAAGCAAACAGAAGAAAGGAAATAATGAAGGTTAGAGCAGACATCAGTGAAATACAAAATAGATAAACAATTGAAAAACTCAACAAAACCAAAAGCTGTTTCTATAAACAGATTAATAATAATGACTAAGCTTTAGCTAGATTGAGTAAGAAAAAAATAATATACAAATTATTAATCAGAAATGAAAAGGGGCACTACTTCTTTATAGAAATAATTTAAGCAATTTACAGAAATAAAAATAATTATAAGGGAACACAGACTCCCAGCTTCCAGAACTGTGAGAAATAAATTTCTGTTACTTATAAACTACCCAATCTATAGTAATTTGTTATAGCAGCCCTAATGGACTGACAGACATGAATTTGGGGGAGGCCAGGGATGGAATGCTATAGATTGAATGTTTATGTTCCCCCCAAATTCATGTGTTAAAGAAAACCTAATTTCACCATGGTGGTGTTTGGAGGTAAGGCCTTTGGGAGATGATCAGGTCAGGAGGGAGGAGCCTTCATGCATGGGATTAGTTTCTTTATAAAAGAGACCACAGAGAGATCCCTTGCTCCTTCTGCCACATGAGGACTCAGTGAAAAGATTAAATCATGAATTCCAGGAAAGACTACTACTGGTAAAGCTGTTTCTATAAACAGATTAATAATAATGACTAAGCTTTAGCTAGATTGAGTAAGAAAAAAATAATATACAAATTATTAATCAGAAATGAAAAGGGGCACTACTTCTTTATAGAAATAATTTAAGCAATTTACAGAAATAAAAATAATTATAAGGGAACACAGACTCCCAGCTTCCAGAACTGTGAGAAATAAATTTCTGTTACTTATAAACTACCCAATCTATAGTAATTTGTTATAGCAGCCCTAATGGACTGACAGACATGAATTTGGGGGAGGCCAGGGATGGAATGCTATAGATTGAATGTTTATGTTCCCCCCAAATTCATGTGTTAAAGAAAACCTAATTTCACCATGGTGGTGTTTGGAGGTAAGGCCTTTGGGAGATGATCAGGTCAGGAGGGAGGAGCCTTCATGCATGGGATTAGTTTCTTTATAAAAGAGACCACAGAGAGATCCCTTGCTCCTTCTGCCACATGAGGACTCAGTGAAAAGATTAAATCATGAATTCCAGGAAAGACTACTACTGGAGGAGAATAAATACAATTTTATTTTAATATCAGGTAGGGTAAATTCAATTGACAGTGGCCTTATCTCAGTTAATATTGAATAGCAATTTATAAATCCAGAGGGTACCATCATCCTGAATGTGAATAACTTTATTTCATGTATGTGATCCTTAAAGTCATTTTTGAAAATCTCATCAGTCTAAGATTGACATAAGATACCTGAAGTTTTAAAATCTCCCCCCTTAATTAGATTTAAATGTGAATGAAGGATTAACAATATAACTAGATATTTCAAATTCCATTTAAATATTTTCAAAACATTCTAAAATATGTAGGTTATGTTTCAAATTAATAAAACTTTTAATCTCATTAATTTAAAATGAGATAGAACCATGAATTAGTCAAGAAAGAAATAAAAGGAATGAAAGTAGGATGAAAGCCTGGAGAGAGGATGGGAGAAATCAATGGAGGAAAGGATGGAGGGAGGGTGGAGGCAGAAAGGAGTGGAAGGAACAAAATCATGAAAGCAGTTAATTGAACAAATGTGAAAATACATCTGTTCTTTCAGAGAACAAGCCCTTTAAAGTGACTGATTAACATGGAGTGCTGCAGGCTATTGCATAACTATTGATTTAATGAATACAGTTGATTGTACTTTTTCAAAAGTTAGAATTGCTAGGATTGTAGGAAGTTTAAAAAGCACAGAGTTCATTTTCTTGCCCTTGAGCAGAAATATTCCAATCTCTCAGAAACCATAGAATTTATCTCATTTTTTAAATATCCAGAGAAGGAAATCATGCAACTCCCTCCAGAAACATATCTTAGGCTCACAAAGAACAGTGTCGCAGAAGCATAACTTTTAGTTACCCACACAAATAGCTCATTAAGTATTGTTGAAAAGATGGAGATACTCTGGTTTTAAGGTAGCTATATGCTTACAGATGGGTCTGAAAATGGAGAATTAAGAAGACTGGGCTTGGTGGTGGTAAAGACTCTTCTTTAAAGTGTAAATTTTAACAGAAAAAAAATAATTGACATTATAAGTGAAGTAATATCATGGTAGATACCCCTTTATCAAAGAAAATGTGGATTTCAAAGGGAATAAATGTGATGTTCATTCCCTTGACTGAGTCCAAACCAAATAATCACTTTAAAGGGATAATGAAAAGTAACAGTAGGTTAAGAAAGAAAAAACAAAAACACATATCTTCGGGCTTCCCTGGTGGCGCAGTGGTTGAGAATCTGCCTGCTAATGCAGGGGACACGAGTTCGAGCCCTGGTCTGGGAGAATCCCACATGCCACAGAGCAACTAGTCCCATGAGCCACAACTACTGAGCCTGTGTGTCTGGAACCTGTGCTCAGCAACAAGAGAGACCGCGATATTGAGAGGCCAGCATACCGCAATGAAGAGTGACCCCCACTTGCCACAACTGGAGAAAGCCCTCGCACAGCAACGAAGATGCAACACAGCAAAAATAAATTAATTAATTAATAAACTCCTACCCCCAACATCTTCTAAAAAGAAACACATATCTTCAAATTCTTAATTCTTACCTAAAATACAAAACCTAAATATTTACTAAGATCCTTGGTTGATTTACCTATATAAATTCACACATATGAAGTTTCAGGACAAACAGCTGCTTTAATTACTTAGTTATAATTTAGATAACTGTACAGTAAATCTAGGTTTACTTTTATGTTGACATGTGGCCATTGTCACTTTCCAGTTAGAGAAAAAGGAAGAGAAAGAATATGGAATCATGCTAGGCACAAGGAAATACTAACAATACTTTCTTTTGCATACCAAATTTGAAATGCTAATTCCACTGAGAGAAGGCTTTATTCATTCTAACTCATGACAAATTATATAGAATCCTGTTTCTCTCTTAAAAACAGCCCTTTAAAATATGTTTTTGCTTTACTTTTCAAGTTGTCAACTTTACCATTTTTATGAATAAAGACCTTAATTAAATGACAGCCTGAATTTTGGCCTCTCTCACATAACATTTTAAGCAAATTAGTATTGTAATAAATTTTTCATGCGACAAATATTTTAATTGCTTCAAGTGAAATAATTGTTTTGTCCATTCCATTTAAATCTTTTAGTTTAAGCTATAGCTTTAAAATTTAATAGAGATGTTCTTATATGGATATTTATTGATTAAATAATATCGTTTCTTTAAAAGATTTCTTCTTTTGACTAAATAACTTAAAAAAGTGAATATCTAGGCCCCAAATCCTCTGGATTATACAGAACTGAAAGAGAATTACTATTTAAAGCTGTAGTATTATGGAATTATTATACCTGTATAATTATAGTATATATGTAATATATAATTATAATACCTGTATAATTGTGCCATAGAGTATGTCTCTTCTTACCAATTTTTATTTCAACAAAAATAACAGGCTATTGCAAATAAATTTGTTTACAACTGACTTCACAGATTTTTATAATCAGATGAATTCTCATTCATATTTATCATCATTTGACATACATATCTACTTTTAAAAATTTTATAAATATTATACAGGGAGTATATATTTACGTATTTGAAAACAATTCAGATTTTGTTATGACAAACATATTTTTTCCAATAGCATTTAAGACGTAAGAAACCTTGTATTTCTTCACTGTTCTGAATAAAATCTATCCCTTGCATTCTCCTGGAATAGTCAGTAATATAACTCCAGCGTTTACTGAAACATCCATCTACTTTATGTAAGCCTTTAGCCGAAACCACGAGGACCTGAATTTTTCTGTGATTTTACTATTGTCCAATTTTCAATTGCTTTTGTAGTATTTTAAATAGTAGATGATTGCTAGGACCAATTCTATATATTTATTTACTGTCTTTTCTCAGAGATATTACATTTTCAAAGAAAATTGATAATTTTGTCAAATTAATCTCGGGTGGCCTCGGCCTGCAGCGGCTTGAACCAGGGTTTCAGTTCCTGGCCAGTGATTGAGGTTGGGTCACGGTGATAAGAGCATTGAATCCTAGCCACTAGACCAGTGGATGGTGACAAGGCCCTGGCCCTACGGCTTTGCAGAAAAAGAATTCCCACAAAGACGGAAAGTAGTGAAACAAGCAAAGTATTTATTAGGAGAAAAAAAAAAGAGTATAGTGCGTGTGATAGACACACGGGTGGGCTCAGAGAGAGAGTCGCACCCTTGTGGCAGTTTGAATCACTTATATGGGGCATTTCTTCCGGGTTTCCTTTGGCCAATCATTTTGATTTGCCTGGTTCAAAGTCCATATTTGGTATATCTCAGGATCATCCCCTGTGTGTGCGCGCACATCTCTTAGCCAAGATGGATTCTACCTAAGAGGTCTATGGGTAGACTTGACATCACTTGGCATCACTCCTCTTTTGACCTCCAGGGAGCCTCTCTGTGCCTGTGTAGTTGGGAAGGTCTCCTGACTTCGAGAATGAGGAATATAAGGTCTCTTATCTTCTACCTGGGCTGGGCCCAGCCTCTTCTCTTATTTGTCCTGTTTTTCTCGTCTTGGAGTATCAGTTCACAAGGAACAAATTCCAACTGTGTGCCCTGGGGGCCCATCTATCTCTTGCCTCAAAATCACCCATCTTACCTAAGACATGATTTATCCTAAGGTGGTAAAACCTTCACTCCTTTCACTCCAGTCCTTTCAAAACCTTCTCAGACTGGTCACTAATCTCAGTCAAATGTTTTTATTCATAATCAAATAACAATCATGATGTAGTATAAGAAGGAAAAGAAAATGTATAAAGATTGCTTATTTATAGAAAATATCTTACAAATATTAACATAAAAGAATCAACAGCCAAACATTAGACTTTTAAAAAGTATTCAGAAAACCAAGGAAGTTAGATATTATATTAATAAACAAACTCAAGTGTGTATGATAAGGTAAAATCATGTTAAAAGTGGACTGGATTATTCTTGAAATTTCTACCACTATTGGGCTAGATTTTATTTTCCCATGTTTTGTAGTCATATATAAAAAGAAAAATGTGTTTTACATAATTTTTAACTTTATGACAAACAACAAAGCAATCAAAATGATAAATTACAGCTTACATTTGGCTGGTCTCATTATCAGAGAACACAGGCAGTCAGGAGGGTGTGGCTAATGGCAAAGCACATTGACCTTCTAAAGAAGCAGGGACACTCCCCTTTGGGCAATTGTAAAAGAGTGTTGACCTAGCATTGCTGGCTATTCAGAATTTTTCAAGAAAAAGCAATTCTTTTTTTTTTTGCTGTACGCGGGCCTCTCACTGTTGTGGCCTCTCCTGTTGCGGAGCACAGGCTCTGGACGCGCAGGCTCAGCGGCCATGGCTCACAAGCCAAGCTGCTCCGCGGCATGTGGGATCTTCCCGGACCGGGGCATGAACCCGTGTCCCCTGCATCGGCAGGCAGACTCTCAACCACTGTGCCACCAGGGAAGCCTTATTTTATTGATTCATTTAGATATTACCATATGCTCCCTTTACAAATTGCAGTTTAAATATTGTTACTTTTATCACTCTTCTGATAATGCTAGAATATCAGAACATTTAAATTCCATTTCCCCCTTTCTCCTTTTGCTTTTAATTTCTATGCATCCTTTGTCTACAAATTTATGTGTATCTGACATGATGATTATTCAGTTAAAAACATTTTGCACTAACAGATTTTGAAAAATTATGCCATGTTTTGAATGATATTTTTAATGTCATTTTAATCTAAAAAACTATAAAAAGTAATATTTATCATTCCAGTTTCAGGCAAAAAATTTACTCATTCTCTCAACACAGCAGTTTCTAGACAAATAATATTATTTTCAAAGTATATTTGAAATATACTCTGTGTATGCATAAACCAAAATTGAAATAAAAAGTAAATATCTTTGTATGATTCTTTAGTCTGTTGTACTCATGCACTATTTTCATGTTTCAAAGAACTCACATGATCTTTATCTTGTCCTAAATGTATTTTTTCTATGCTAAATTTATACAGTATGGTGTGATTTTAAAGCAAAATACCATGAGCTCCCAATATGGCAATGGGCCATAGAAAGAGTAAGATGAATATTTGAGAATTCCTGGGTGGTTTGGCTGACTGAAGAAGCACACATGATGTACATGTGAAAACAATGGGTTAAGTATCATCTGCTTATGCTGAAAGCAAAGAAAATTAATCACCATGTACTTCTGATTCTGATTTTGAATACCTGATTAAATGCTTGTCCTCAGACTCTCCACAACTTTCAAGATAATGACTCATTCACTGCCAATGTATTAGGGTCAGAATTCTCCCCAGAAACAGAACCAATAGGACATAAGAAATTGGCTTGTGCTATGGATGCTGGCAAACCCAAAATCTATAGAGCTGATATCTCAGTTCCTGTTCAGAGGCCATCAGGTTGCTGTAGAACCAGGAAGAGCCAGCGATCCAGTTTGAAGCCTGTCAGAACAAGAGAGAATTCTCTCTTCCTTGGAGGAGGGTCAACATTTTGTTCCATTCTGACCTTAAAATAATTGGATGAGATTCACATATATTATGGAGGTCACTCTGCTTTACTCAGTCTACCAATTTAAATATTACTCATCCAAAAACACTCTCACAGAAACATTCAGATGTTTATGTTCATATCATCAAATTTGGGAAGTTTTCAGCCATTATTTCTTCAAATATTCTCTCTGCCCCCATCTCTCCGTCTTCTACTTCTGGAATTTTGACAATGTGTGCATTCATCTCTTTTATGGTGTCCCACAAGTCCCTGAGGTTCTGTTCACATTTCTTCAATTTATTTTTTTTTTGTTTCTTAGATTTGATCATTTCCATCATTCTATCTTTAAGTTCACTGGTTCTTTTTCGGTCTGTTCAAATCTGCCTTTGAATACCTCTAGTGGATTTTTCATTTTCATTATTATACTTTTCACCTCCAGAATTTATTTTTAGTTCCTTTTTAGGTTTCCTCTCTCTTTGTCAATGTTTCCATTTTATTCATAAATTGTTTTCTTGACTTTCTCTTTATCTTTCTTTAATGTTTTGAGCATGTTTAAGATAGTTGTTTTAAGTAGATCCACCATCAGGTTTTTGTCAGGGACATTTTCTGTTGATTGATTTTTCCTTTGAATAAGCCATGCTTTCCTGTTTGTTTGTATACCTTGCGATGTTTTGGTTGAGAGCTGGACATCAAATAATTGAATCAAATAATGTAGCAGCTTTGGAAATCAAAGTCTCTCCCTTCCCCAGGGTTAGCTGGGTTTTGTTGTTGTTTTCACTTTTTTGATTGTTGTAGGCTGTTTCTGTATCGAGGATCAGTATGAGGTGTAATCTCAAGGTCTTCTCAGGTCTTTTCTGAGCCTGCACCTTCCTCTGGGCATGCATGGTTTGTGTTAAATTTCCCCCTAATATGTAGTTGCTTTTGATGTCCTCGTCTTCAATATTTGGCTCCCAAAAGGGTAAAATTAGAAAAATAAAGGGAGGGGGGAAATGTGCCAGCTCTTTTAAATTCTGTGAAAGTCATTTCAACCACAGAAGGAGGGGCTTGAAACATGAGTGGAGGTGTGACAACAATGGCTGGCCACTTCTGTGTCTGCATGTCTGTGATCAGAAGCAGCACTCAGGTATCACAGCCCATATCTCCAATCTTTGGAGGACAGCATCCTTTGTGCCCACCCTGGCTTCTGAATGCTGTATGTAAACTGCTCCAGGAACATGTGAACAGGAGCCTGTCATAGACCTAAGGAGTGAGGGATGGGTAGGTACTACTGTACTAAGATCTAAAATTTATGAAAATTAACCACAATTTACCATCCAAGCCATGATCTGCAAGTGGTGACCATCAATAGGCTCCAGTGTTCTAAAATAGTTACATCAGACAGATTCTGCCAGTGCCATTATTGTCTAGTTGGGGAGAAAGATTTCTGGTGCTTCCTACTCTGCCACCTTCCCAGAATTTTCTCATCAAGAGAGTTATATTTTTAACACATAACCATTATTGCTTTGTTCAGTAAATATACATTTGATTTACCTTTGTAGTTTTATGTCTGTCATTTTACATTCTTTTCTGACAATAAATTCTCAGTTTGTGTGAAAATGTGTTTACTTTGTCATCACTTTTAGGATGTTTTCACTGAGTGTGGAATTATAATTTAATAATTATTTTCTTTTGACCTTTGAGGATATCATTCCATTGTCCATGTCTTCCATTATTTCTACTAAAAAGTCAAGTTAATGTCTTACTAATGCTCCTTTTATGTTTTTCCTTCCTCCCTCCCTCCCTTCTCCTTCCTCTTCTTCCTCTTTTTCTTCTTCTTTCTCCTCCTTCTCCTCTTCTTCTCCTTTTCCTCTTCCTGCTCTTCATCCTCCTCCTCTCAATTACAATTTACAGAATATCCTGAATCTGTGACTTACTGCCTTTTGACAGTTTTTGAAAAAATTTTTAAAATAATGTATCTTCAACTAATGTCTAATGCCATTCACTCTCTTCTTTTTCTCTGAGGTTCCAATTACATGTATTTTTGAACTTTTCCTTGTGTCCCACAAGGTTTTAAAACATTTTTGTGTATTTTTTATTCACCCCTCTGTGCTTCAGTCTATATGATTGATATTGATATATCTTATAGTTAGCTATTTCTGACTTCAGTGGTGTCTAATGTGAAAATTAATAAAGGGAAATCCCACTAAAGTGAAATCAGGAGACCAGAAGGGGGAGCTCTCTGCAGTATCACTCGATATTGATTACAGGAAGAATTGCCAGTTGCAGACCCTAACAAAAGAATCATCAACAGGAAAGAATCATCAGTTACAGGCCCAAATGGGAAAAGATGTACATTGCATCTACTACAAGAAATTGACTATGCCAGCAGCCCAGCCTATGAGAAACCATTATCACCCTGAACTCTCACATTTCCTCAATGCTCTTTCATTCAAAACAACCCCTCCCGACTTCTTCCTTTTTCTCTATAAAATAATGTTCATCTCCTTTGTTTGTTGGCCTTGCCTATGGCTTTTGCTGTAGCTTGCATGTCCCAAATTGTAATTCCTCTGCTGTTCCTGAATTAACCCATTTTTGCTGATAAAATAACTCATTGTTTTATTTTTAAGGTCAACACTAATTTTTTGTGAAAGCTATCACTAGATTGTTTGTTACAAATGTTTGATTTTTCAGTTTCAGTATGTCTATTTAATTTTTTGTTATGCAATTCTATGGAAAAAATTTGTTTTTTCAATTGTTTTCTCCATATTTTGGTCTCTTTTCTTAAATATAACATAGATCTTTTAAAGACTTTGTCACCAATCTTTAATATCTGGATAATCCTTGGAAATATTTTTCTTTGGGGCCTCATTTTTGTTATGATTTTTGGTCATGTGGCATGTCTGATAGGTTTTTTTAAAATTGACTGTAGTATTTTTTGTATAAAAAATATAAAGACCCCAAATGTTGTTAAATTCTTCCAGAGAGGATATAATTTTCCCTCTATTAGAGTGATAAAGTAGTAGTCAATATCTTTTATCTAGTCAGGGACTGTGCTCACCCTCAGCTGGGTTGCTGTTCTGGTAATGCTTATGCTACCTCGACATTTCTTTTAGCTCTTACATGTTCTCAAATTAGAGTCCTGAGTGTTCTTCATGGTCCCTCTGGATTTTTGTTTCATAAAAAAGCAAATAACTCTTCTTTGCTTTTCAACACCTTTTCACTTAGGAATTTAGCTTCTTGCTCAAGTTGCACAGCCCAAAACTTCAGCAGATGTCCTAGGAAAAAAACAGATTATGTAGTGCCTCACCCATGTGTCCTTCAAAAGTTCTGCTGGTTTTTCTGTCCCCAGAAGGACCATCTTGGGTTCTTTGATTTGTATCTTAATCTAGTAACTGAAATACCTCCAGGGCAATATTAGTGGCTGAGTTCAGATTACCTCTCCATGGCTCATAATTTTCTGCAGCTTTAGCCCATTCCTGATTTTTCTGTTCTCAAAAAGATTATTTCTCTGAATTTTTAAAATAGATTTCATTAGAAGTGCTGACTTACTAATAGCATCTCAAAATCACTCAGAAGCAAAACTGTGTATTTATTGAATTAGCCAATTATTTCCAGAACAACCATATGATAAAAACTATATTGGAGATTTTCAACATGTATGTTAGGAACACATTACATAGATTGTGTATATATAAAATGATAAATATATATCCTAATGATAAAACTTTATGAATGATACAATCACATCATTCAATTAGAAAGATAGTGTAGAATTATCAAAGGTTCTTTTGCCATAAGATAATATATTGGAGAATTTGATTTATTCTTAATTTTAAGGTAGATAAGCTGTTATATTAATTTATTAACATTAACTGTCACACTTTGATTCCAGAAACATTTGCTATAACTTTGAAACTGAGAGAAAGTGACTTTTTGTTGTTGTTGTTGTTGTTTTGTTTTGTTTCTTTGGCCATGCTGAGCAGCCTGTGGGTTCTTAGTTTCCTGACCAGGGATTGAACCCATGCCCCCTGCAATGGAAGCATAAAGCCCTAACCACTGGACTGCCAGGGAATTCCCGAGAGAAAATAATGTCTTTAAATGAGGCCGGGGGGCTTGAGGGGGAATGTCTTACATATTTCTCCAAATAAGCTGAGTACAAGTTTAAAAGGGCATGGAGATAAAATACCTTATAAATTTCCAGGAAATAAAAATTTAATTAAAAAAAATTCTCTCATTTCATAATGCATGAAAAAGAATTCAGTTCAATAATGCTGAAATATGGACAGTTTCCACAAAGCATAAAGTATAAATTAAAAACAGCATTTAGAAAAATAGATTAGCTCTTTTGGAATGAGTTAATTAAAAAATGTTTTACACTTATTCTTTTGTATGAACTTATATTTTAAAATTTAGCAAATACAATCAGCCCTCCATGAAAACATTCAAAATTTGAAAAAAAATATTTTGGAAGACATTAATTCCTAAGACTGCCATTGTAAACATGATTAGCATATATCTTAACTACCTTCTGCTGTGTGAAACTGATGATGTTAGTAGATTTTACTGAGAAAATGTTCTATTTAAAACCTCAGAACTTTCACACATTCAATTCATTAAAGCATTTTTATTGTTTTAGAGAGAAAGATCAATTTACATTTCCTCTTCAAAAAATTCACAGTGATGAGGTAAACTGGATTTTCTCATTCTACAGTACTTTTAACTAGAAAGCATAATTCATTTATGTCAATCTAATTCCAGAGAGTTATATTTGCCTACCTTTTAAATACTGTGCAAGCTTAACTGAAGATTACTGATAATCAGTTTCAGCTCACTTTTCAATAAATTTGGAAAAATCTAGAAAATAGTTTTTATCCCATATGTTAATTACATTTTGAAGAATGTAGTCCATTCCCTGATATATTAAGTATAACAAAATCTAATTTAATTTGTGAATATTAAATATGTATACTTGACATCATAAAACGTACTTTATTGGTATAAATATAGATATAGATAACATTTACTGAGCTCTTGTTATGTACCTGGGAGTATCAGGTAGTATTCAAATCTCATTTTGCATATTGAGAAACTAATAGAAATTATATAAGTGAATTGACCAAATTCACAGGTCTAAAAGTGATGGAGCTAAGATTTGTACCTAGCCATCTGAGTTGTTTAGCAGCCATATTCCTAGTCACCATTATAGGACTTGATCTGTAGCACATCTTCTTCAAGAATATGAACTCTGAGTAAAAGACTCAGGAGATACGCAGGTAAAGATCAAATTACTGTGTCAATGTTGTTATTGATAGAACAGTTGGAGACCATTACTTAAATATTTGGCAAACATGAACATCTTAATACAAAACCACAGAAGTAAAGGTTTCCTTACTCTTTCCCAGGCAGACCTGGCAAATGCCAGGTTTCCTCTACAGTGAAGTACAGAATTCCTTCTGGAGATCTTAGATGCAATTGATTCCTCCTTCCCAGAGCTAGAGTGAGTGAGCGAGCAGAAAAAGACTAAGAGTATTGAGATACTCATAATATTCATTTCTCTGCACATGAGGTAAATTACGTTTGCCTTCCCCCAAATCCACTATGATGTCATATACAGATGATAGATAGATAGACAGATAATAGATGAGAGATAGGTAGAACTATATATCAATGAAAGGTATAAATTAATTAAAATCTTAGGGCATTTTCTAGAAATTTTGTTATATTTTCTTCTTTAGGATGCCAACATAATATTTGGCAAATAAAGTTTGTTTTCTAAAATTCTCAGTCTGATTTTGTAATTTTTCCATAAACTCAAGTTTTATGTTAAAGCATAATGTGTTTTTGCTGTAGTAACTTCCCAACATTTTAAAAATAATAAATATTCAGACATCTTTTAAATGCTAGCTCAAAATAATGATTTATTTTTTTCATAGTTCTTCCACCAATTCTGGAAGCTGCTTTTCTCTCCTTTTGCTATTGATAAAATCAGTCTTTAGGCCCAGATGCCAGTGTACCACAGCCAATATAATTGTACACTGTATTTCCTAAAACATCATCTTGAGATAGCACATTCATTTTACATTCATTCTCAAAACCAAAAACTGTAGTTTTCACTGGTTAATTGGTCACTTATTTGAGTAAATAGAATTTTGCCCAAGTCAATACACATAAGATATTTACTTTGTAATCTGATTTTCTTTGAAAGCTATGGCTATCGAGTGACTTGGATTTCAAAGTTTCAAAGCTTATGATCTAGTAGAATTATGGTTCAGTTAACCATGAAGCTTAATTGTTATAACGAAGTACAAGCATACATACCTCAGAGATATTGCAGGTTTGGTTCCAGATCACTGCAATAAAGCAAATACTGCAATATAGTGAGTTACATGAAATGTTTGTTTTCCCAGTGCATATAAAATTATGTTTACACTATATAACATTATGTTTAAGAAAACAATGTATATACCTCAATTAAAAATACTTTAGTGCTAAAAAGTGCTAACCATTATCTGAACCCTCAGCATATTAAAATCTTTTTGCTGGTGGAAGGTCTTGCCTTGATGTTAATGTCTGCTGACTGATCAAGGTGATAGATGCTTAAGGCTGGGGTGGCTGTGGCCATTTCTTGAAATAATACCACAAAGAAGTTTGCTACATAGATTGACTCTTCCTTTCACTTGAGCACTTAGAGGCCATTGTAGGGTTAGTAATTGCCCTACTTTCAATATTGTTGTGTCTCAGGGAATAGGGAGGCCGGGGGAGAAAAAGAGAGAAAGATGGGGGAATGACCAGTTGGTGGAGCAGTCAGAACACACACAACATTTATAGATTAAGTTAACTGTCTTATATGAACACAGTTCATGGTACCCCAAAACAACTGCTATAGTAGCATCAAGATCACTGGTCACAGATCACCATAACAAATACAACTAGTAATGAAAATGTTTGAAATACTGCAGGAATTATCAAAATGTGAAACAGTGAAAGAAAGTGAGCAAATTCTCTTAGAAAAATGGTGCCAATAGATGTTTGATGAAGGGTTGCCATACATCTTCAATTTATTAAAAAACAAAACAAAACAAGGTATCAGCAGAGCGCAATATAGTGAACTGCAATATAATGAGGTATGCTTGTACAATCAATATTTCATGGACCATTTTGGGTGTTTCACAATGATTTTGTAGGTCACTTATCCTGCAAAAAAGGTAAACTCTGCAGATGAATTTAAACAGATCATAAATGGACATCAATCTGACAAGTCACAGTTTTTGTTAACATTGGCATGAACTTTCATTTAGAGGAGGAATTAAAGCAGTAGATGTAAGGAACCACCAGCTTTGATCATAACCTGGGTCTCTGATCTTTTCAGTCATGGTAAGCAAGGTAAAGGACACAGTTTGAGATTTGGTCAGCACAGAGAATTTGGTCTTTAGTGTAAGTTTCCTGGCTCTCTGCTTAATTTATATTATTTCCTGTTAATGGAAATTCTTAACAGAAACATGAGTGAGAACATTGCTTATAAAATAATTTATAGGCACACATAATATCAGGAGTACTGGAAAAGAGTGATATGCCAACAAGGCAATAGTCCATAAAACTAATTACCTGAATAACTCATGAAAGAAGACTCTGACCTGGGCATGAGATGTAAATTCCTAACACAGATATGTCTTGAAGTGTGAATCTATGCATTATTATTACTACTGTTATTCTTGTGACAAGAAAATATTTTTAACAGCGAAAGGCAAAAATTATGAACTGAACTGTTTCAAGAAAATATTTGGCTTTGATTGAAAATATATGCATCCTCACTACCTTACCACTCTTATACACAATTTCTGATCTGTCAGTAGTATCCGTTGAATATCCCTCCAAATTAAACCTTAAATCCCCATCTTCAGTTTCCATCTACATAGTCTTTCCTCCAAGCCAACAAAGTAGATTCTCAGTGATGTTTTTTTCTCTCTCAACTGTTATTGCTTTGGTAAAAGGATTGTCCTCCAAGTCCTCCAGTGAAAATATTTTTCTGACAAATCTTCCAGCTTTACATAAGCATATGCAATCTAGCATGCTCAATTCTGAGTCTTTTTTTCCTCTCCATTACAGCAGTTCTAGAATCTCTAATTCACTTAGTTTAGCCGATAAAATTTTCCAGTCTTCCAGGAAACATATGAGTACCATGTTTGGGCCACTTCCCAGGGTTCTTACCAGAGTAATAACTCATGAATTCCAGGAAAGTGCTCTCCCATCGATAAACTTTCCCTTAGCCAACCTTACCTTCTAGCCATTGCTCATTTGATTCAGCATCCTCACAATATAGCCCTGTATGCTGTGCTCTCCTGCACACGTAGGTTATATGTTTCACTGTTTTCAGGGTACAGTACCTTTTCTTCCATTCTTCCTTTAACAGTCTCAGCACTTTCCTGGCTGCAGCTTAACGTTAGCCACGGGTTTAAATGCTAGAATGGAAGATAGAGACAGTTTGTGGAAGTCAGAGAATGTATTGTCTTGCATAATTTTCAACTAAAGAGAAATATCAAAATTTAGTAGATGGGGTAGACTACTTTTGCAGGCTTAGGAGAATCTGGGAATTCACAGTTTTCAAGTGCATCAGCTCAGATACCTTAATAATGTATCACAGTATCTCATTCTTTCCTAATCAAGACCCTGATCTTGGCATAGCAGATGTGTCTAGGAGCCTCATTACGCTTATGATTAAGTATCAGGGCTCAGTTTTTTCTGCCTGCTTACTGAAGGGAGATAAGAGTCTCTTTACAGCTGCTGAGTAGGTTCTCTGATAGCCACAATTAATTGTTTACAAGCTTTATTTTTTAGAGCAGTTTTAGGTTCACAACAAAATTGAGAGAAAAGTACAGAGATTACACATATATCTCTGCCTCCACAAAGCCTCCTCCATTATCAACATCACTCACCAGAATGATAACTTTGTTACTAAGGATGAGCCTAAACTGACACATCATTATCACCCAAAGTCCATGGCTTACTCTTAGTATTGTACACTGTGGGTTTGGATAAATGTATAATGATGTACATACATCATTATAATATCATACATAGTTTTTTCACTGCCTTAAAAATTCTCTACACTTTGCCTATTAATCCTTCCCCCTCCATTTTACCCCAGGCAACCACTGATCTTTTAATTATTTCCATAGCTTTGTCTTTTCCAGAATGTCATATACAGTTGACCCTTGAACAACACAAGTTTGAATTGCACAGGTTCACCTAATGTGGATTTTTTTCAATAGTAAATACTACAGTACTACATGATCCACTGTTGGTTGACTCTGTGGTTGCAGAACCACTGATGGAGAGGAACCATGTATACAGAGGGCCAACTATAAGTTATATGTGGATTTTCAACCACGTAAAGTGTTGGCAGCCCTAACCCCAACATTGCAAAGTTCAACTGTAGTTGGAATCACATACATATTGGCTTCTTTCACTTAGTATGCACTTAAGATTTCTCCATGCCTTTTCATGGCTTGATATCTCATTTCTTTTTAGTGCTAAATAAAATTCCATTGTCTGGATGTACCACAGTTTATTTATCCATTCACCTATTGAAGAATATCTTGGTTGCTTCCAAGTTTTGGCAATTATGAATAAAACTACTATAAAATCCATGTGCAGGTTTTTTATGTAGACATAAATTTTCAACTACTCCTTAGGCTACATACCAAGGAACATGATTGCTGGATCATATAGTAAGAGTATATTTAGCTTTGTAAGAAAACTAAACTGTGTTTCAAAGTGGCTATACCATTTTGCATTCCTAACAGCAATGTATGAGAATTCCTGTTGCTTCATATTCTCATCAGTATTTGGCATTATCAGTATTACAGATTTTGACCATTCTAACAAATGTATAGTAGTATGTCATTGTTGTTTTAATTTGCATTTCCCTAATGACATATGATGTGAGCATCCTTTCATATGCTTATTTGCCATGTGTATATCTTTGATGGGTTGTCTGTTAAGGTCTTTGGCCCATTTTTTAATTGAGTTGTTTGTTTACTTATTGTTGAGTTTTACACATTTAACTTTTAGATTTATCACAGTCAGCCTTTTATTGTATTTATCTGGAAAATTAAGTGCTCTGAGCAAAAAATATTTAATTCCATTATCCTTATAATTAATATCTCACCCACATTTCTAGAACACCTAATATACTCTACTGGCTAATACAATTCCTTTTATAAATATAACATCCCAGTTCATGACTGATGAATATTTTAATAATTGCACTTTTTTTCTTATGCACAGTGCTGTGATTATCATTGCCAGCCAGCTGGAGGAATATCCAGTTCTGAAAACCCATTTTTACCATTTTCTGAGAATTCCTCCTTGTGTGTGGATACAATTCTCCAATAACTGCCTTTGTTTCAGACCATGTTTTCTAGAATGCTTATACAGAAAATACCCTTTAAAATAGAGATAGTGTCTCCCTCTGGAGCAAAGGGAAGGTTTGTTTACTGTCCACTAATATAAAGATAATGTCTTCCTGTGGCAAAGCCTTGTCAGGCTAACTGTCCATTTATAAGTTTTGGGTACACTAAACTTTGGTTTCCTTTCCTGTAATGCACATCACTATGAATGCACTACATCATCCGGCATTGTGTAACCCTATGGTAACTGAGCTTGGGGAATAAACACAAATGTTAATCTGACTATTATTATTACTCTGGGTAATAAACTGCCCTCTGTGTCTGTCATAGTCCTCTTCTGTCTTCTGCCAACATCCATCAAACTTAGGCAAGCTAGATGGTTTGTTTGCAGGTAGGCTAAAACTCGCATAACCTTCACAGTTCTTAACATTGGAACCAGTTTTTAAAGTTCAGATTCCTAGGTAAACAGACTCTGTGATAGAGATGCATACAGAAATTTTGTTGAAAAATAAAATTGGGGGAAATCCTCTTAGAATCAGCACTGTGGCAGAGGGGGAGGAAGTATGGTTTATCACGGGAGAAAATCAGGTGTGTTGCAGTCTCAACAAAAGCCTCAGCCAACCCCACTGGGATCTTGACAGTAAGAATAGCCATACTTTTCCCAGTTGGAGAGAAGGGGCCATGACTTCATACTCATGTATTAAATATTCATTGGACATAGGCTGCCCCAGGAGTGTATTAGGACCTTAAGCAACGTGGTTGTATTCAGCTGATAGCAGTTTTCATTGCCAGAGAGAGCACACAGGTGATCTGCTGGAATAATAAGTCATTCAGCCCTTATAGGAGATGCTGGGTGGTATAGCATGGCCTCTGCTATAAAGGAAAATCCAGGAAAAATATAAATTGCTCTATTCAGAACCCTGACATCATTGAGCTTCTTAATTCTTCAACCCACAGATCTTTTTTATGTTAAATTTTCTTGGATATTGTTATCTACAAGTTGTATATCTAATGCACATGCTTAAAATTCTCCCATGTCATTTTATTTTAAATCTCAAGTATTTTAAAGTTTAGTTTAAATATCAACTATTTACTACTATGTTTAACATCTTACATGGATCACTGCCTTATGACACATGATCCTATTTCTTGCTGACTTTCAATACACTCCTTTTTATGCTTTAGATTTCAGATTAGATGCCACTTTCTCAGAGATATTAGCTAAAGTGTCTCATCCATTATTTTCTAATAATAAACCCTCTTCATTCATTCACAGTACTCACAATGATTTAGAACTGTAGACATATTTGATTACCTATTTTTCTGAATTCCCTAGTAGATTGTGAATTTCAGGAAGACAGAGAATAAACCGACTTTGTTCAGTCCTGTTGTAATCACGAGTGCTGTCACACAAATATTCCCAGCTTTCTGACATCCGTGCCACAGTAATATTGCATTTCCTGGTCCCTTTGTGGTTGTGGCCATGTGATTAATTGTAACCAGTGCCCTGTGAGCAGAAGTGATGTGGGTCACTTCTGTGACTAAGCACTTAATTGCCGATATGGGACTCCATAGAGCACTTTTCCCTCTAGCACCACAATGGGTACCGTTTGAGATGAAGGCTGCTCTGTCAGCCGGATTTCCTGCAATACTATGATGAGTCATCCCCATCTGGCTACTTTTGATGTGGGTGCTCAGTGGGATTAAACAACAACCTAATGTTATTTTAAACCACTTGGATTGCTTAGTTGTTTGATAACAGAGCATAACCTAGACTATCCTGGATGATGTACTGCCTGATATCACACTAAGCCCAGAGCCTTGTATATAGAATAAACTAGATAATTGTTGATGGAGAGAAAGAATAATGCTGTTTATTTAGTAGTGTATGTTGTATTCTTGGATCTGTAGTCCGCTTTTTAAATGAGAAATTTCTCACTAACTTTTTCAACATGGATACTGCAAAACCAAAGAGTACCTCCAAAATGCAATGCAAGAAAAAAAAAGCTAATATTTGTTTACCAAAGGAATCATATTTTGGGACATTGTTAGGATACAAAACTTCTTTGTTGATTAAAAAATTGGTGGATTAGAAAAGAACAAAATGTTTCCAGCACTTTTGCAGGTATTATGTCTAATAAAACCTACATGTTTCAGTGCAGGCAGAGAGACTCTATTTGGTTCAGCCTCCTAACGAATAAAAATCCACTAAAGAAATAGTATGAGGTGGTTAGAGGGAAGATTGCACTAGCACTCTGCCAAAAACTAAGATATAGTCTTTTTACTCTAATTCAGGTATCTAGAATGTTTCCAAAAAAATGTGTTCACCAGTGCCAACTGTGCTGCTTATTCCTACCACCTGACAGGTTTGTAAAGTGCCTCTGCTTCAGTAATCCTTGCAGTGCTATAATTCTGTGATGATGCTAGACGCTTGCCTCAGTTTCTCTTAAAGGACTGTTGTTACCCTACCCAGCTATCTCCATTCCTTTTCTCCTCATCATCAGGTTGACTCCTAACATTTGTGGTAAGTCAGAGCTATTTATTTTCTATCAATGACATTTTCAAATATCTATCACATCCGATGTCTGTGGAAATGTCTACATGAATTTCAAATTATTTACTTTATTCAAATGAAGTACAAAGTGTTCTTTTCTACCTATTTGAATATTATTACTGAATATGTGTTGTTTCACTCAGTTGCTTTTGTCTTCTTTTAAAACTCATGGAAACAGACATTTCTAAGACTCTCCAAAATTATCTCTCCTCTCATGTCTCTAGACTTTAGCCTAGCAACTCTGTCCTATATTCCTTTCTTCTTTCCTTCCTTCCTTTCTTTTTGTCTTGCCTTTCTTCTTTCACCATAAATATAAGTCTGAATGCTTCTTTCTGTCATTTTGGTACAGGATGGGTGATGATGACAGGATTAGATAAGAGGGTTTGGCTTCAGTTGCTTTTTACTCTTTTTTTCTTTTTAAGCATTCAGATTTAGTCCTTTTTGAAATGAAACAAATGTTCCTTCATAATCCTTATATATTTTTCAAACTTCTCCAAAATTGAATCAGAGTTGTGAAAAAGGTGGTTTTGTTGATTAATCACAATCAGACTCAAGTATGGTGAGGTCCTTGAGTGTGACCATATACCACCATGTTGTCAGTATTACAGACTCCACTTGATGATTTCCTAATATAACTTTACACTTACCACCTATTGTTTTAAATTATATTTAAACTCAATGTTACTATATATATACAAAGATTTCAGCACTTTTGTTCTGCTGATACCCACTAACAGATTGGGGAAAACATTTTATTATGAAGAATCTAAAGAACTAAGGAATAGTTATGACTCAGGGAAGAGATATAAAATTAACTCTATAGTCTTATTGCTGAAACAGATTTGCTAGGTTATAATTACTTTTAATCCTTCCATTGAAGTTATCATGATTTAATGAAAATCAAATTTTGTGATATCAATGCCACATTTGAATCTCTCCCTTAATACTCAGTTTTAGTGTTGATAATGAATGCATTTGTTCAAGACTAGAAAATTATGGGTTGCAGATAGGCAGATGAGTATAATGAGAAAATCTGTTTTGCAATTATGATAGAAGGCAAAGGCATCAAAGATTAAGAAAGACATCTTTGGGGAAAAAGTAACTGTGCTTAATTTAAGTTATATTATTAATAAATAATTATTCATGCCATACTTTTATTCTCTGTACTGTGAATGTAGGTCAAAGAAGCTAATTATTGAGCATTACAAAGATATCACAAAGATAAAATATTTGAATTCTCAGAGATTATCAGTGTAGTCTCGATGAAAAGTAAAGCACAATTTATTATCTCAAATTCCCAGGAGTGTTGTGACAAAAACTGTTGGATATATCAACTATCCAGGAGATTGCTTATTAAAACTGACGTGGTCTATTTAAAACATGATTCTTTCCTTCTTATACCTATGAGTTAAATATACATGTCAATACCAATTTTTAATGAATTGTAACATTTGGCAGCTAAGGTCACAACTTTCACATTCAACAGTAAAAGTTTACCCTATTAATTGTAGATTTATATTAGAATAATATTAGCATATAAATTTTTAAACTAACTTTTATTTTATGACTCCTTTAATTTAACATGAGGCCAGCTCTTTGTTTTAAATGCTAAACCAAGTTTAATAAGTTAATTTGTCTTAAAGTACTATTTTTGCACGAACCCATGTCCCCTGCATCGGCAGGTGGACTCTCAACCACTGCGCTACCAGGGAAGCCCTAAAGTACTATTTTTCTAACTAGCTAAGAATACTTTATAATTCTTTAGCCAAACTTAGATAGATGAATATTGCCAGAAATCATTTTCAGGTTACTGCTGGTGAAGCTCCCTTTCACAGTACAAGCTCAGTAGCAATACAATAGTTTCCACCTATCCATGGGGAATATGTTCCAAGAACCCCAACGCATGCCTGAAACCATGGATAGAAAAAAACCCTTGGGACTTCCCTGGGTCCAGTGGTTAAGACACCATGCTTCCACTGCAGGGCGTTTACATTCAATCCCTGGTCTGGGAACTAAGATCCCACATGCCGCATGGGGTAGCCAAAAAAAGAAAAAAACAAAAAAAACAAAAACCCTATATACACTATGATTTTTTCCTATACATGCATACCTATGATAAAGTTTAATTTATAGTCACAGTAGGAGAATATCCAAATTGCCAGCATCACTACTCTTGTAGTTGGGGCCACTATTAAGTAAAATAAGTGTTACTTGAACACAAGCCCTGCAATACCTTGACAATCTGACAACCATGTCTACTAAGTGACTAATGGTTGGGTAGTGTATGTGGACACACTGGAAAAAGGATGCTTCACATCCTGGGTGGGACAGAGAGGGAAGGTGCAAGATTCCATCATACTACTCAGAACAGCACACACATTAAAACTTAAAAATTGTTTATTTCTGGAATTTTCCATTTAATAATTTTGGAGCATGGTTGCTGCAGGAAATTGAAATCATGGAAAGAAAACCTTGGGTAAGGTTTTCAAATTCAATACAAAATTGACCAATAAGATTTGACTGTACTTTCTTATTTATTTGAAAATGATAAAATATAATATCTGAATAATGTTCTTAGCAAAACCCATGTATCTTTTCATAATTTATAATCCTGAATAACTATATTTTACCTTCTTTTTTCTGTAAGGTTAGTATTAACCCTTATTAGAAAAGCAAAGTACTGTAATAATTGCCTCACCCACCCCCATAGAAAGAAAATCAAAACAAATTCAAACTAACAACACCACAACACAACACAATTTCGTTGGGAATATATTCCGATTATGTCAATGAAAGCCAAGACTCTCAAGATAAACTCATTTTCTTTTCTCCTTCCTGCATTTTACTAACTTTTTAAAAGATAATTTTACTAATGGTGCTGCATATTCTTAGGACATATGCAGGGAAGATAAGAGAAATATGAGGTGCTAGGTTCAATGATATCTCACCCCAGCAGAGGAAATTTTAATTGTCAGCTGTGATAGAGGCAGGCAGCTGGACCTGGCCTTAAGGATATAACCCTCCCAGAAAAAAGCCTGAGGTAAACCTTGTAGTTAGAAAGTACAAACCAAAAAGAAACACTGAAAAACTCTCTTTTTGTTCTTGTCATCAGCCATCCCAAGATTTTTGTAATGATTGGCAGCACTATCTGGGCTGTTGGTGACACCCATAAGAACTACCACAATAAGAAGTGGACCTGGCCTTGGTCTCACTGTTTCCAAGTATATGCAAATACACGGATCTTCAGAAATTTCTGGGAATGAGGGTTGCTTATCCAGTTGCTCTCAGGTGAATCATTTGACCTTTCCTTTTTAATCTAGTCCCTATGGATATGGAATGAAGGTAAAAATTGAAGACTCAAAATAAAAGACTGTAACATGAGTTATTTCAGTATTTCTCATTTTATTTCAATATGTATCGGTAAATTAAAGTTTTTTCAATTTCCTCCACTAGTCCCACCAAAATTTCTGAAATGGTGAAATTTAAATACAAGTTAGAGATTTCTTTAGTGCATAAACTCAGAGGTATACATTGACCCAAAATAATAACCCTCTAAATATATATATATATACTTTTAAAATAGTACCTAAGCATGAACAGGTTGGTATTCAGTTCCATCTAATGGAATATTACACAGAAAAATTCCAGAACTACCTATGGGATGTAGACATTACATTTTCAATCTTTTAACCTCAATTCCATCTTCTTTTAAATGAGAGGCTTCAACTAGATGGTTCTCTAAAGCATCTGCTTAATCTAAGGTGTGAAATGATTTGAGCAAATTTTCTAGTGTAAAAAAACTGAGATAACAAAGTGCTCTGAGTGTTTGAAATCATTGTCTTATGCACACACTCACTTATCTTCCATTCCACTTTTCACATCTTATTACTGCTAATAATAGCCAAAATGTTTTGAATGTTTACTATATTCCAACCATTGTTCTGAAAACATTACATGGCTTATTTTGTAATTCTTACAAACGGCTCTGAGGGAGATGTTTTTGTTATTACTATTATGGCCATTTTACAGATGAAGGAGAGAAAGTTTACAGAGCTAGTAAGTGGTAAAAGAGATAGTTAATAAGTTCACTCTAAAAGACACACCATTAGCACTTATAATTCTGTCTCCTGCCAAGATTGACTAAACAAAAGCAAGCACCAAGCTGTTATGCACACCCATTGCCTTTACCAAAGTCTATTCCTTTAGAGATTCTGTCTGTAAAAGGTAAGAGTAAGCAACAAAGTAAAATATTAGGATGTAAGAGTCAGAGGAAAATAGAAATATACAATTTTGTCTTAAAACATAAAAAATAAAATTCCAAGAATAGATGGCAGACAACAATGTCAAATGATACAGTTTTTGAATAGGACATAAGATTCCAAAGGTCTGGTATTTAGAAATTGTTGGTGGCTTTAGAGTGAGAAGGTTCACCAGTGTAACTGATAAGGAAGGAGATTAAAGTCAGTCGACTAGCATATACAAAGGGGAGGAAGAACATAGGGAAAGCCTATGTTTATTTAAGATACTTATACAGAGAAAGGAAGGAGAGAAGTGAAATTTATTAGGGCTAATTATAAACCATTTGACTTTTTTTTTTCTTTTTAAAATGGAAGTAATCTAAAAGAAAGTAACCAACCTGGAAGAAAATTTTAAGACAGATCTTTGAAGAAGTACAAAGAAAAGGTCTTTGGAGGGGGAAAAAAAAAAGAAATCAGTTTTTTTTTTCCTCAGAGTCAGCAAAAAAGGAGATAAAGCAAAAAGAGGATGGGGGGGCATAAAGCTGTTAGGAGATAGGTTCACACCCGAATGCTTCCATTTCCTTGGGGAAGTTGGCTAGGTCAGCTGCTGAAGATGAACTTAAGGTGGTGTTGGAGAGTAGAGTTAATTTGTGCATCTCATTGTCTAGGGCAGGCACAGAGGAAATGTGTTCCTCGGGTCTTTTCCTTCAGATCTCATGTATTTAAATTTCTTATTTTTGTATTAGACTTGATGTTAGGAAGCAAAATACTTGAGGATAAATTTATAACACCGTATGAGTTAGCATATTATTTAATTATGAAAATCGGAGAGCAGAGAAGTGACAAAGTTAAGAGCAGCATATTGAAGAGGTGAGGAATAAAAAGGTTAGATATATCCTCAGAATAACATTCAAGGAATTCAGAGCTGGATAGAATTTAATATTTAATAATCACTTATTTAACACCTATGGATACAGCAGTTTTGAAAATTTGTGGGAAATAGGGATATAAAGAGAGAAAACATTAACTTAACACTAGTTCATTGAAAAGCTACAATATAGAAGCTACTTTGACAGAATCTTGGAAGTTAAAAAAAGGAATAAAATCATGACTTTGCCCTCAAATAGATGGTAATTTGTATTCATTTATTTATTAATATTTTATACTGGAGCAAATCAGTACTATTGATAATACTATTGAAATTAATGCAGAATTTTAATATAAAAGAGGTCTTTTTTCCAACTTAAGTCATAGGGATGGAGGCTACTTAGACCTTGAATTAGTCAAAAAATATGTTATAGGGCATTTTCACCAAAAGATAAGCACCATACTAAGGTCAGTGGAAAGGACATGTAGAGGATTGTCTTCCTACCATTTTAAGTTTGCTCTCCAGTCCATTTCCTGGAAGATGTGAACTTAGACCTTGAAGGAGAGGTTGAATTTGGATATATAAAAGGGGTAGGAGTATTCTAGTTGAAGGAAATGTTATAAATAAAGTTATAGCTGTGGGAATTATTTAGGCCTATGGAGTTGATTTAATGCAGTTTAAATATGCTGGAGGACAGGGTGTGAGAAGGTAAATTGATGCCAGGTTGAAAGATATGTTAAGGAGTTTAGACATTTTAGAGTATGAGTTTTAATGGATTTTTGAGCAAAGTATGATAGCATTAGAAGTGCGTTTCAAGTGTTATTCGCTTTGTCTTTTCTGACCTACCCTTCTCCCAAAGTAAAGCTAAGTTAAATGAACATTTTAGCAATAAGTACTTATATCTCTCACAGTATTTACCCATGATACTATAATTACCTGTTTGCCTATGGAATTCTATCACTGAATTTTAAACTGTTAAAAAGCAAAGACTAATTTTTACTTATCTCTGATTTCCAAATACCCAGTGCAGTGCCCAGCATATTTCAGAGTTCAATATATTTTAAATTAAATGAAGATTTATCTATATGTAAGATAGATATTAAATTCAACAGAAGTGTGAAAGAATGAGAATGAGTAGTGTCAACAAAATATGTATCAGTCAATCTAAGAAAGAATTGTAAAATTTTATTTGAGCCGAATTTGAGAATAATAACACAGGAAGACCATCTCAGAAGGCTCTGAGAAATGTTCCCCTTCTTTAGAAGTCAAGACACAGCTAATATAAATTGTTTTGAGACAGAGGGCTGTATGTCAGATAATGTACTATTGACATTTTACATAATTCAGATCTAAGCGCCATTGTGGTGGGTCATGTGACCCCTTACATGATCAAGAAGGAATGTTATCTTTTAAAGAGTTGTCTTGTTGACGCTGGGAGAATATTGCTCTTTATGTTTGAGCAGGTATTCCTGCTGATGGGGAAGGTTTGGTCAATGCATAATGCTGATACACAATGTATAGTGGAGAGAGGGAGGAGGCCAAAGGGCAGAGAATTTTTAGGTTTAAATTTTTCTTGTCTTGCTATAAAATATGAACTTTATTTCACAGTAGGAAAAAAGTATTTGTCTCTAGGACGGTAACTTTATTGTTCTCCAGTTTACATCATACCCCTAGGGTACAAATTTATTGTTAGCTCTTTCCTGTGTTTACAACCAGGGGAGAAAAAGCTATATATGATATTCAGTCAACCTTTCTACAGTTCTACTTTGGAATTTGAGGCTAATGTCATAACTAATTATTATGTTTTGGATGTTCTTCCTACTTTTATATGGCTAAGATGACAGTTTCAGGGGTATCTCTGAGGTCGCTCTTCCTTATGACCAAGATGGCCTTAACATTTCCCTCAGCCTGACTAAATGTTAAATAGACTTCTTCGTGCCTCTATGTCCCCGAACTCCTTCCCACGCCAGTCCTTAGAGTATCCAGATAGCGTAACCAGAGAGGTTTCTCTCCTTCTTTTTCTTGGAGCATTTACTTTATAAAATTTAGTACATCTACTTCATTGTCAACTTTTCTCTGCCCCTTTGAAATGTAGGTTTTTGGTGTTTTTTTTTTTAAAGTCTCTTGCCAGTTTTACAACTTACATCTATCTTTCTCAGGGACGTGGGAGGCATCCCTTTGAAATGTAATCATCAAGGAAGATACTACTCTGATCTCCCAGTCTCTGTGAGAGGTCAGGAGCCTAACTTCAGTGATGCTTTGCTCCAGGTTACAAAATTATCTCCTGTCATAAAGAGAGGAGGAAGTTTACTTTCTCTTTGGGTAAGTCCAATTAGCAATTGCAGGTATCCTACAATTCCCCCAACCCCAGATCTTAAAAATTCTCCCACTCTTTGTTTCAGCAGAGCTGAGCTCAGACTATGCATGGATCTCTCTCTCCTAGTGCGATCACCTTGAAAAAAGTCTTTCTTCCCTGTTTAGCTTTGTTGCAATTTTTGCTGTGACTTTTACCTGGAGTAAGTGGCATACACCATGTTTATTGAAGCTTTGGGACCAACCCTTTCACTTCTCCCTTGACTCCGTATTTACACTCTCATCCATCATACCTTCCCTTGTTTTGAATTGGTAAAACACCATATTATCTTTGAGAATGGGTTGGAAGTAGGAAAATTTAACCTTTCTGCTGGCTTTTATTCTAGTCTATATGAACATGACAGTTCAAGAAGAAAGGGCTTCTTTAAGTAACTCAACAAACCTTTATATGTGTTTGGATTTTAAAGCCTTGTGGGTGATGAAATATTCCTTTGTACCTCTTCACCTTGTTTCTTAATAAAATTTCCATTAGTAGCTCAGGAAACAAAGCTAGATATTAGAGGGCAGAGATTAAGTATCCTTAATCCTTGGCCTATTACATATCATTTTATTTAGTCACAAGTATAATGAACCCCAAATTTCTTCATAATTCAACATTAATTAAAGAAAATTTGCCTTAGGGTTATGGGGGTAAAATAAAAATGCAACAGATATTTTAAAAATCAAATGAAAATTATTTTTCAAAATATGCAATGTGAGTAAAAGAGTTAAGGGCTATTTTTTCCTTCTCTAAAGAACACAGTAGAGTTGTGGAGACAGGACAAAGAAATACTTAAATGTCTAATGGTTGATCTCCATGATTTGAAACAACAGCTTGTAAATATCCATTCATAACACAAACAGTTTTCTATGTATAAATGCTAGAGGTGATCAGAAGTTAGCCAATTCAGTTAAACTGGGGTGGATTGCATATGATCATAAGAAAAATATTGGATTTATTTTGGTTTAGGACAAAAAGCAAGAATTAGATAAATAGAGTATTACTAAGTTATAGTATATTAGGGACAAAACTGAAGTGGGTCAGGGGAATAGTGAACAGAATATTTTGGTTGCAGCAAGACTACCATAGTGAAAATCAGCAGCCAAAGTGAAGCAGGAGAATTCTGAAGAAGGAAAAGAATGAGGACAAACAAATTCAGAGTTAGAGGAACTGAAGAAGGTGAAGATAAAATTCTCTGGGTACCACAGCAAGTAATGACTTCCCAGACAATTTTAGAGAGTAAATTATTGTTCTTATTCTCCAATGTGTTTTATTCAGAGTATACCTCCAGTTAAATATAAAGACATAAAATGATATCATATATTCATAATGATGGTATAATTCTACTCAAACTCACAGATCTCCTAATTTTAATTTTTATATATTTTATAAGTTTGTGGTATTTTTATCTAAGTAAAAATGGAATTTGTGCCAAAGGCCAATTATTATAAGGAATAGAGTAGCTTTATGAAAAGCAGTTTCTAGAGCAGATATGACACAACTGCCCCTTCATTCTCCAGCCCCATTCTCAAGAAACTCAAAAGACTTTCAGAGCTTTGCATCAGATTTCTGAGAGATGGCTAGGATTTTTGAAGAGTTGGTTATGGAGGAGCCATAAAAATACTATTCTGTGGATGTTTATATTATCCTAGTCTTAGCTTCAGATTTGGATAGCTTGTTAAATAAAAATTGCTTGGTTTTCTTGTTTATCTTAGTGTAAAATATGCAAAATTTATCCTAACAGCCTTGTCCTCAGATTGGCAATTATTGTTTTAGTTAAATTTTTAGGTATCAAACCTCTAAATATGCTATTAAAAATGAAAATTCTTTCATGACTATTCTCTGAAGCTTTTCTTCATCAATGTCAGAAAATATATGAGGTCTGAAACTTGACTTTTGAAGAATCAGGGATTGTTGCTATCAAAATTAGTTTATAACCCAGGACAGCCACCACCAGAGAACACTCACATAATAGCATTATAAGACCCAATGCTACAAGGATCTGGGAAGGGCAACTAGCCATAGGCACTACTATTTGGTTCAGAGAAGCACCAATTAATTTTCTGCTCTCTGATCCACTTGAAGAACTCAGCTGGAAACCAAATAAAGCCAGCTTTTAAAATATCTAACATTTGAGTTATTTTATGTGTTCTTTCAAGTAGACTATATTTTAGACTCTGGGAGTAAGGGTCATAACTCTTGTATCTCTCTCTCTCTTCATAGAGTTAGAATTTGTCAAAGGTGTTAAAAATAAAATGAGTGTGAAAGCTCTATGAGGGTTATGAGAAGGGTGAGGAAAAAGTAAAGAAGGACTAAGGCACGACCTTTAGATAAGAGTAATAATAACAATAATGATAATGATGAAGATGAAACTTTCTTTTCATCTTCTTTGCTCCCCAGTATTGCTTTTAAGAATCAAATTTGTATGTAACTTAAATTTCAGTGAGGATAGCTATTATAAAAATTAATCTACAGACTTTGTGTAAGGAACTGATGGAATTAAGCATTGATTTAAGAATTGATTTTGTATACCTACAAAAATCCCAACAATCTCTCCATTTCCTAAATCCCTATCAAATATAGTACTATATACATGACCTTCCTCATTCTGTTAGAAATATACACAAACTTTATCACACATTGATAGTTATATCTGAGAACACTTCCCAGAAATTAAATTATTGCCCTAATCTCAGATATAATTTCGTGTTTCTTCCAAATTCCAAGTTTTCATCTTTTCAAGTCTAAGTGTATCCAGAACTCTTACTCAATAAAAATTTTCTAACACTGCCATATGTTTATATTTTTTTCTTTCTTGCTTCTTTTTTGAGAGCCAGAGAGTTTTCAAGCATTGTGTGTACATGTGTATGTGAGTAATATGTGTCTGTGTTTAGCTCCCATAGGAATATATTTTTAAAAGTATATAAAGAGACTTTCTCTCCTTGCCTTGATGGAATGATTGGCACCAGATTTACATTCCCTTTATCAGCTAGGAAATTGAACAGCACATATAAACAATTGCTTTCAGGCTTTCAGACAGACAGTGGATAAAAGACATTACACAACTGTGATTCTTGGGATTAGGAAGAAGTTCTACAACATCACTGGCTTTCTGCCTAGAGGTACTTCTATTCTGTAGCATAGGGAGAGGAAATCCAGACATAGAGAAGGGAAATGAATAACAGTGTGATCTTACTGAGTTGGGGAAACAGAAAATAAAGTTGAAGGAGGCTGAAGTGGCTATAATTTACAGATCACAGTACCAAGAAAACAAAGCAAAGCAGAGAATGAAGTCCAGAAATCTGAATGGAGTAGCCTTGATTTTTTGTTGAAACCTAGACTGTAAGTTCAGAGGGAGAATCTCCATACGGTCAGTCAACGGAAATCTAAAAAGTTATAAGGTGAGCAATGCCCAAAACTCACACAGCATGGGGTAGGCATTTGAATTCCAACAAAGCAGATTGAGAAAAAATGTTAAATACTAAGATAATTCAGTAGAATCTGTAGAAAGATTATATTCTCATAGTAAGGTTAAACTTTCCCTAGAGGAAAAGCTATGGCCCCTCTATAACAGACCTCCAAAATAAGGCTTTGAAACCCTGGCTAATCCACAAGGAACTGGCTGTCTAAACAAAAGTCAACACATTTTAAAGGAAGAAAATACATCCAGACATTCAACAGCATAACATTCATCAAGTCTAATACTCAATATATTATACAGATATACCTGGAAAATCCCCAATATTTAGAAATTAAACAACATATTTTGAATAACTCATTTATGATAAAATGTCTTGGGAAATAAACAATATAAGGGGACTTCATTAACTTGGTAAAGGGAAGCTGCTAAGAACCGACAAGTATATTTCCTCTCACAACTTCAAGTCAACATTAGCTGTCCTAGCATGTACAATAAGGCAAGAAAAAGAAGTACAAGGCACAAAGCTTAGAAAGGAAGAGGAAAAGCCTCAATTCATAGAAAACAAGATCACTCTTGCAGGTTGGATTGCCTGCAGACTCTGAGATGGAGACTAGCAGGTAGGGATTTTATTTAGAAACATCTCTGTAATCAATATCTGTGGTGGGGAGGATAAAGAAGCAATATTGGGTAGAGGGAAAAGCCATGCTGAGATACAAAACCAACAAAGCTTCAAGTAACCCCATGGAATCTGTGGAGTTAGAATGCCACTTTAGAGTTGGGACAAGGTAGACAAACTTTTATACTGATCCAGGAAGGAATTGATCTTCAGGCAAATTTGCTGCCTTCGACTGAGGCAGTCTCTGAAAGAGTGATAGCTGCACACTGACTACCAAGAGCATTCCCAGCATTTGGGTGGGAAGTCTTTCACTGAAGCATGATATGGCAGCAATACACAGTAACCACAGTAATTAAATGTATATAACATCCAAAATAATCTATTAAAAGTTACTAGAAATAAGAAACATGAATTTACTAGGTAAAGGGATACATGATTTATATACAATAATAAAATGTGTCACTTTATACTAGAAATGAATAATTATAAACTAAAATTAAAAAATATAATTTACAATACCATCCAAGTTAGAGAATGCTTAGGTAGTAATTTAGCAAACTATGTACAAGGCCTCTACACTGAAACTATACATCTGTGTTGGGAGAAATTAAAGAACTACTACTAAATAGAGAAACATGTCATATGCACAGACTAGGACTCATATTAAGTTGTCAATTCTCCCCTAAATGATCTATAAATTCAGTACAGGACCAATAAAAATCCCAGAAGAGTTTATTTTATAGAATTCGACAAATGATTGTGAAATCTGTATAGCAATGTGAATGTCATAGAATAGTCAAAACAATTCCAAAGAAGAAAAACAAATTTGGAAGATTTCACTGCCTGATATAAAAACTCAGTTTAAAGCTATACGAATAAAGAGAACTTAATCTTGGCATAGGAAGAGACAAATAGATGAGCAGAATAGAATAAAAAGCTCGAAATAGACAGACACGTACATGGTAATTGGATTTTGACAAAAATGCTGACATAATAAAATGGGGAAATAATAGTTGCTTCTACAAGTGGTACTGGAACAATTAGATAGAGGTATGGAGAAAAGTGAATCTCAATGTTTATCTCACAAAATTTAAATTGATATGAACTTTAACCCTAAATACAAGCCCTAAAACTATTAAATTACCAGATGAAAACATAAGAAAAAATCGTTTTGACCTTGAGCTTGGCAAGCATTTCTTAGGACACAAAAAAGAAAAAACCTAAAATAAAGACTTGATAAATTGGACTTCAACACAATTAGAACCCTTCTGCTCTGTGAAAAACATCATTATGAAAGTAAAAAGACAAGGCACTAACAGGGAAACTTACTTACAGCATAAGTATCTGACATAGTACTTGTATCCAGAATGTATAAAAAACTTATAATTCAATAATAAAACAATCAATTTTTTAAAAATATGTCAACAACTTGAATAGACAGTTAACGATAAAATATTTACAAATGACCAATAGCACATTAAAGGATACTTAACAATATGTCATCAGGAAAATACAAATGAAAACCACAGTGAGATACTAGTACACACTAAGAAGGTTGAAGTAAATGCCCAAATTGAAAGTAAGCATCTAGAAATATTTAGAGCACTCTGACAAAATAGTTTCATGTCTGTTGAATCTAATGCTAACAAAATAGAGCCTGTATTATAGAGGTTTTCCACTTAAATAGTAGTTTATTTTGTTATAATTCATAATGTATCAGTTTTGAGAGACTGGTATAATTTTAATGGTCCTTTACCACAGATATTTTGAGAAGCATTTCTCTAACTAATTGAAATTCAAAGTATTTGACCCATAGCAGTATACCAGCAAGATGACTGCATGGAAATAGCCAGGAAGCTAAAGAAGTGTATGCTGTGGATATTTCTGTAATGTTTCTTACTTCCCTTTGGATTGCCCATGAAGACAGAAAGCACAAATAATTGCTTTGACTATCATGTTTCCCCCATATGTTATTACAATGTATGCATACCATGAGAGGTGAAAAGATTACAGAAAATGTGTATGCCTAATTCCCTGTGAGAGGAAGTTTAGAAACAGAAAATATGGCTAACCTTTGCATTGATGCAAATATAGAGACCAAATTTCATGCTGCTACTCCAGATGGCCACAACTTTCCAAAGCCTGACACACAAGTGTCAGGCTTACCCTTATAAAATGATAAGTTAGTACATCAGTTGCTTAGCTTTAAGTTAACATAATATATTCTTTATGTGCTGTGATGATCAGACCTTCAATAACTGAAAAAAGAGCAATATAAACCAAAATAATGCATTGATTGTGAAGTCTGGGCCTTTTAGCCAAAGGGAGTTGTGAATTGAGAATGCGCAGTCTTGTTTCCTTCCAATGTAAAGCTAAAACAAGTCCATTTGTTCAGTCAGGGCTGCAATTTCAGTTACTAGATATTTTGTAGTGAAGGGGGCAGCATCAATTTTACACATACACACAAACCCCCCCACAAATGGCAGTGTGCTCTGCTAGCATATGTTCAACTTAATGAAGTATTGTGATAAATGTTATTATATATTCTTTCTTTCTATTGCATGTAGACTAAAATGACATGGAAACTGAAGGAGAAATAGAGAATTGTTGTATCTCCAACTCGTTTTATTAAGTGTTCAACAACCAGTAGAAGAAATGAAGTCTAATAATTATTTAGAATAAGTAACTTCATGTAAGGATTTATGGTTTAAATGATCCCTGTGTCCTAAACTCAGCATAGAAGGATGTGAAAAACACTGTATTGTTTCCGTGTCTAGTAAAGATCCATCAGACTTAGGAGGGTATGTTTGTAGAGCTCTTTGGAAACTTTCTAAATGAAAACTTAAATCTCAAAAAACTTTCTTGAACCTTGCTTTGCTAATAGATTCTATGTGAAAAGAAATTAATATATAACAGTTTGCTTTGGAAAACCTTTGTGATTATCATCCCAATCCTTCTCTTCCACCAAAGAAATTAAACTGTGACTCAGTGTAGTAGTAAAAGTTTTCTGAAGAGACAGGCATGGCAGTTAGCTTTAAAATAGTTTTTGTTCTTTTTGTATGCCCATCAGTGACTTATTTCCTATAGAGCAGTGAATGGAAAATCTAATACTTCTCCCAAATGTTTAATTGAAAATTCATATTCATAAAGTGGTAAAGTGTTTGTATAAAGGTAAACTCTCTGGAAAGATGTAAACCAGTGTATATAGATAAGTGTGTAATTTTTCTGCATTTATTAGTTCTTAGTGTTTTGCAGTGGGAGTTGTTATTTGGCCATTATAGTATTGTATTAATTTTTCTGAGTAAAATTTCTTGTTATAAAGCACTATAATTGATTTCATTTAATTATAGAAGTATCTGTTTTTCTTCACAAAGACATTGGATAACACTGAAGGTATTAAATTATATCAGCAACTCAAAGACCTTTGTTTGTTTATAGACAATACTTCACTCTGTGGGAGATTTTAGTGTAATTAATAATCATCAGTCATCCATGCTTCCTCTGTATCTGTTGTCCTCTTCTCTTCCACAGAGATAATCATAGTACTTGCTGCACAAAACTGTTGGGAGAATTAAATGAGCTTTAAAAAAAATGCATGGAACATAATAAGGGCTGCATAAATGTTTACTGGTATTATTATTATCATTCAAGGTATGAACAAAGTATCTTTAGCTTCCTCTTCATTTTTTATCATATCATTTTGCTCTTCTTTTCTTATTTCAATGAACCTTTATTCCATGTTCTAATTCTCTGAACCATGTGACTTTTTGGTTTTCTGTTTATTTTACAGTTTAAAATAATTATTGATTCTTTGAAAAAATGACAATCATAAATTGATGTATTTTAACATAAGTAACATTATTTCTGGAAAAGTATATTTTCTAAAATCAAAAATTAGTTTTCCAGATTCATTGAGGAATAAATGACAAATATAATTGTATATATTTAAAGTGTACAATATGATGATTTAACATACATATACATTGTGGCTGCTTTGAATCTGGTTTCCTGATTTAGTATCAATTTGTCTTATTCTTCTGTTTTTGTTCCTCTGCTTTTACTATCCCCAGAGCTTTTGATTAAGAAACTCTTCATCTTTGTGTACAGGAACTCACTTTATAGAACAATTACATATTGAATGTAAGCTGTGTAGACCTGCATGAAAATTACAATTACCCACCCATTTCCTAAACAAAACACAGAAATTGGAGATATACAAATAACATAATATAACACACACACACACACACACACACACACACACACACACACACACAGTTATATTTCTGATCCAATTTAATGTATAATTATTGAGTGGGTATTATGTGCTCAAAACATGTGTTGGTAGGGGAAGAGGTGAGAAGGCTTGAGGCAGAGAGCTGCTTGGAGTATTTGAGGATGGTCAGCTAGTTTGCAGCTCTTTAGAGAAATTTAGGCCCTTGTGAAGCATAGCTCACTCACCCTGGATTCTGACAAGCTTTTCTTGGCCTGTGTCAGGGGGAATGACTGTCCTTGTGTCAGTAGACTGAGTGGAAACGGGGAGTGATTACTGTTCTAAAGTGGACACTGGAGGAGGATCCATGAGGTCATGGCTCTTCCAGAGTGTGTGCCTTTTCCAGTGTCCTGCTCTTGTGGTTTGTGGCAGTCAAGAGCACCAGGTGGCCAGAAGCTTCCCTGGCACATTCTTGGATGATTTTGTAGCAGATTGCCTTCAGTGAGATACCTCCCATGAATAACTTTCCCTAGCCCCATAGAGGATGCATTTCCAGCAAATTTGGCCAACCAGCATTATGATGACTTCTGTGCCATCTAGTGAGTCAAAGCTGTGCCCTCTCCAACACAATCAGGATCTCAGCCCTGGGGTGGGTGCCTCTTCCTTGGGTGCTCTACCTCAGTCCCAGGGTTGTAGCTGTTCCTTATAGCTGGTCTTCCTATATGCTTTAGAGTCCCTTGAATTGCTCTTACTAGTCAACCTTTTGTTACCCCAGTCCTGGTTGTAGTTAAATATTGCTTATATTAAGCTTTTCTTGTTCAAATTACTGTGTGATTTCCATCTCATGATTGGACTGACTGATAGAAGACACCTTAAAGTACTGTCAGGAAAAATTGTGAAAGACTCTGAAATAGGCAAAAATGATTACTTAGTATCTAGTGTACCCTTCTGTGTTATCTGTGCCTTTCATCTTCTTTGAACATTTTTATGTTTTGTCAAGCTATAGAAAAATGATAGTAGTGGAAATGATTCTTGTTCACAGAAATGCAAATTAATTTTATCCAGTGCAGATACGGTTGATCCCTCCCCTCCAAAACAGGTTTATATATATGTTAACACATTTATTTCAATATCCCTGACTGCCTACATATGTGTGTATTCTTTTATCCTGTTTTGAATCTGTTGTAATATCCTCTGGTACCATCTTTAATTAATGAACTAAATTTAATCTGTGGTATCTGTTAAAAAATATGTTGGTAAAAATAGCACTTACTACATGAAATGTCTGTGAAAATTAAATGAGGAATTGGGTGTGATGAACACACATGCACAGCCTCTCCCATCATCAACATCCCCCACCAAAGTGGTACATTTATTATAATTGATGAACCTTCACTGACATAACATTATCACCCCAGTCCATAACTACATGAGGGTTGATTCTTGGTGTCGTATAGTCTGAGTTTGGACAAATTTATAGCGATGTATATCTGCCATTATAACATCATACAGAACTGTTTCAATGCCCTAAAAATTTTCTGGGTTTCTCCTATTCATTGCTCCCTCCTACTTAAGACCCAGCTACCACTAGTCATATTACTGTCTCCATAGTTTTTGCCTTTTTCAGAATACCACATGGTTGGAATCGTATAATATGTAGCCTTCTCACATTGGCTTCTTTTACTTAGTAATACGCATTCAAGTTTCCTCCTTGTCTTTTCATGACTTGAAGGCTAATTTCTTTTTAGTGTTGAACAATATTGTGGAAATTGAAAAACTGATTCTAAAATTTATATGAATAGGCAAATAACCTAAAATAGCCAAATTTTGAAGATAAATATGAAGTTCTTACACTATCTGAATTCAATAATTAGTCAACCTTCAGTAAATAGTACAGTATAGCATTGGCTTAAAGGTAAGCAAATACATAAATGGAAAAGAATATAGTTCAGAAATAGGTCGACATATATATAATTGATTTTCAAGAAAGATGCAAAGGCAATTTGGTGGAGAATGGAAAGATTAAACGAGTGGTGCTGGAACTGTTGGAAATCCATATGCAAACCCAAACCAGAACAAAACAATAAGAAAATAAACTTTGATTCAAACCTTGATTATAATAAAATGTTAACCCCAAATGGATCCTTATCTGTTTTTTAGCATATTCACTAATAATCTTTCTTTTTTTTAATTTTAATTTCTATTAGACTACTAAGGGAAACAATGGAGAAAATTCAGTTTAAAAGATTTTCCAACGTTCCTTATTAATTTTAGACATGTTTGTACCCATGCCTTATGGCTGAGATGCATAAATTTAGTAAATGCACAGAAGGGAATGAGAATCTATACCCAGATATTATGTAAGACTTATTTTGGTATGAGCATACCAGGCAATTGGATTCACTTTAATAGTTTTTAAAATAATTTTTCATTTTTACTTACTCTAAATTAGTTTATTATTTTACTAAATTGCTAGTTGATCATAGTTTAAAAAAAGATTGATTGAAAGAATTAATTTCAGATTTTATATATAGAGTGGCTCTTTTTTGACAGGAGAAGAAACACTCTTGGATAAGGCCTTTTATCTTTACAGTCCCTCAAAGGATAATTCCTGCCCACTGGAGTAAATGATAACCCTTTCCTTCTGTGAGAACAAGGAAAGTGCAATTTCTATTGAGATTCCTTGTTTGTTCACCTTGAATTTGATTGTTTGGGATCCATTTCCCTATGAAAATAACATTGTTTCCCAAAGGGAACCAGCAATAGAAGTTTACTAACCATTACCCCACACAGAGAAGAATGTTTACACTATCTTCTGGAATTGCTTAGCAAAGACACGAACAGAGAGACAGCTTCTTTTACTTTTATCCTAAATAGTGCTATCCATTTTATTTTAGTAGTTTTTGGTCAATGCTGTAAATCTCATGTTTATTCATGGCTGGATATAGTTCCTGGACCTATTATTTTAGGGCATACTACCTCTGTGTTGTCCTTGATCATCTTTGTATCCAGCCCCAGAACCTAGCATGGTATCTGAAATATACTTGGTACTCAATAAATATTGAATAATTTTTTAAAATTGTCAATTCTGGAAGGAGTTCAATGAAAGAGCTACTTTTCTATACAGGTGGTAGACAGTAATTTCTGAAGGGCATTTTGCCACAAAGTATCAGTAATTCAAAAGATTTACATCTTTTATCTACTAATTTATATTTTGGGACCATATCCAAAAGAAATAATCAGAGCTATGCAAAAATGTACACATAAATAACTTCAGTATAGCTATGTTTATAATAGAATACACAAACAAATGCCAGTATAATCTAAAAGGCATAGTATATAAGAGAATGGGTAAGTAAATTATTCTAAAACTATAAAATGGAAGAATATGCTTCTCTTGAAAAGATATTTATAGTCTATTTATTTTTTCAGTTTCAAAATGTCCTCTTACCTGTTCTTTTTCACGCTTCGGGCTTTCATTATTTTTTATGTCTTTATATAGACATATTTATACATTAGTCTCTCCATATATAATATATATGTATGTGTGTATAAATAAATAAATATATATATAATTTGGTAGGAGTAGAGTTTACCTTTTTCTTTGCTTTGGTTTTGATTTTTTGTTTTGTTGCCAAATTTTCTTTGGATGAGATTAATTCCATCTGGGTTACTATTTGCCTCAAAAAGCATCTCTTCTCTGTTTACCTGGAGACTCTTAATCTTTTTGGCACCTGAGTAGGAGGACTGGATGTGCATACTTTATTTTTATGAGTCAGCAGTTCTCTCCCTGAGGAGAGTAAAGAAAGGAGACCGGGACTTGTTTCAGCAGTCAACAGTTGGAAAACTTCAATTTATGACATTTTCTCTCTGATTTTGTTGAAACTATTTTACCAATGTTATCATAAGAATTACCCTAACCTTAGATTTCTGTTTTTACTTCAGCTTTGGGTATTCCCATCTAATTCATGGAGAACACTGGTAATAATGAGACACTATTGTAGGACTTTTGTCTGTGGTTACTCAGCACATATTTTTTCTGCATTGCCATGTCACTTCTGATTACAAATGTGAAATTGTAAAGACTTACAGTTTCCTTAAAGGACTTTGCCTTCTTAGTTTACAACCAGAATCAGGATAAAGAAAGTATAACTGCATGATGAAATTGCTTCACCTCCAATCCAGCCAGCATGATTGAGCCAGCTGGGGTGGTATTAGCCATTTTTGTAACTTACTTTTGCTCTAACTCTGTCCTCTAGGTGGAAGACTATGAGTGGGGTCCTCAAAAGTGTATATTTCTTACATAAATCACTGCTAATAATTCTCTGCAACAAAAGAATATCGTGCCACCTCCCTATGATTTGTTCCAATTTGTTTCTCTTTGGTCCATGGTATATTGTATTTAGCTGATAGTTCACAGACCTTGTTCTATAAGTTATGGGCTCTAGTGCTTGTAGAAATTAATATTCTATGTTTTTAAAATTCTTTAGAAAAGAGAATCTGTTTGGTCTATCTCAGGTTAAATGTCCTTAAGTCCAAGCAACCATGATCCACATATGTTGAATTCATCTACAAACATGTTTGGAGGGGCTCTATTTCTAGGTAACGAGCAGTTCTTATGGAAAAAGTAAACAAATTTAAAAAATGAAGTCATTGGGAAATGGATATACATTCAGAAATTTTTTACTAAGATCAATTAATTTCATTTTAGATAGTTGAGACACTTCACCTAATTCATTATCAATCAATCCCAAATTCAAAAGGATTTATCATAATGAAAATTGTTTTCCTTAATTACACATATAATCTATCAAAGCAAATATTGCACCAGACAAAATTAGACAGGCAAGAAAGACTTTATTCAATGCTATTGCAATAGGAGAGAAAAGACAGAGTTGGGTTCAGGCTGAACACTGCTGACAAAAAGGGAAGAGGGGTTTTGTTCTTTTTTTTTTTCATCACTGGGGTGAGCTAGTGGAAAAGTACTGGAACATTAGGATGGAAGTTGATCAATGGGATGCGTGATATTAAGTTATTGCTGAGTTTGCAACTGTTTTTCTCTGTGATTAGGCCATCTGTGTTTGCTAATTGGCACCCATCAAAGTCAGGCTCCTACCCTCCACAGAGACTGAGAGATACGGCTTCTATATTTCTGGATAATTACATTTCAAAGGGATGTCTCTCAGGTCCTTGAGAAAGAAATTCCTGGGTTGTACAACTGGCTAGAGCCTTTAAAAGAGATTTACATATATCACAAAGTGTTAGAGAAATAATTTATAATGATAAGCTCACTAAAGTAAAGCTGAGACATTAAGGCCATCTTCATTAAATCTTAGGTAAATAAAAATACTTTTAACTTTTCCCAATTCATTTTTATTTAGCCTGTCCTAATTCTTATGGAATACCATCTTTTAAAATAATGTCAAAACATCTTTTGTTTTCAAAGCGTGTTAAAAGATACTAAGCTCATGAGTTAGCTTTGAAAAACAAGTCTGTAACTCTAAGTTTCAGTGCCACATTTTTCTCTGTAGAATTGTTTGAATTACTCAATTATGGTAGAAACAACAGGGGTGACAATGACATGGGTGAAAATTAGTCTTGTGTTCAAATTACTATTGAAGTACTTACTTACCATCTTTGCTGGTTAGGGAAATTTCTCCAAGTGTCATTTTCCTTATTTGAAAAATGAAGGACATATTTACCTTGTAGAACTTTTATAAAGTATAATGAGATATTTGTGTAAATGAATAGAATATGTTCATAGTATGAACTCAATAAATATGTATATTATTATAACAGTATTTGTGGGGAAAATTGTAATCCTTGGGTTGTAAATAATTAAGATTTGTGAAAACTCTCTGAGGGAAATTTAACAGAGAATAGGATGCCTGTAGCTTCCACCTTGGATCTGATGAGTTGACCCTATCATGACAGAGCTGCAGAGTACATTGCATTTACCTAAATTCTGTGGTGTTGTCTGCCAGCTCCATAAGAAATAGTTAACATTCTAGAACAGAAAGTTCAAATATGGACAGGGATATTCTTGCAAAGAAAGGTAAAGTCTTGGTATAAGTCAAAGAAATATGGCTAAAGCAGAAAAATAAGGTAAAAGATATGGGCCATATAGGCTATACTTCCTTTTTAAAAATTTTTCTGTTGATATCTATACTCTGTGAAGAAATCTACAGGTAAGAATTATATAAGGAACATTGGGGGACTTTCAAGATGGTGGAGAAGTAAGATGTGGAGATCACTGTCCTCGCCACAAATACAGCAAAAATACATCTGAATGTGTAACAACCCTTACAGAACACCTACTGAATGCTGGCAGAAGACCTCAGACTTCCCAAAAGGCAAGAAACTCCCCCACATACCTGGGTGGGGCAAAAGAAAAAAGAAAAAACAGAGACAAAAGAATAGGGATGGGCCCTGCACCAGTGGGAGGGAGCTGTGAAGGAGGGAAAGCTTCCACACACTAGGAAGCCCTTTCACTTGTGGAGATGGGGGTTGGGCGGGGTGTAAGCTTTGGAGCCACAGAGGAGAAAGCAGAGCAACAGGGGTGCAGAGGGCAAAGCAGAGAGATTCCCACACAGAGGATCTATGCCGACCGGCACTCACCAGCCTGGGAGGTTTGTCTGCTCACCCACTGGGGTGGTTGGGGGCTGAGAGCTGAGGATTGGGCTTCAGTGGTCAGACTCCAGGGAGAGGACTGGGGTTGGCTGTAAGAACACAGCCTGAAGGGGACTAGTGCTCCACAGCTAGCTGGGAGGGAGTCCGGGAAAAAGTCTGGACCTGCCTAAGAGTCAAGAGACCATTGTTTTGGGGTGCGTGAGGAGAGGTGATTCAGAGCACTGCCTAAAATGAGATTCAAAGATGGGCACGAGTCATGGCTATCAGCACAGACACCAGAGACAGGCATGAAACACTAAGGCTGCTGCAGCCACCAAGAATCCTGTGTGCAAGCACAGGTTACTATCCACACCTCCCCTCCCAGAATCCTGTGCAGCCCACCCCTGCCAGGGTCCCATGAATCAGGGACAACTTCCTGGGAGAACAAATGGCATGCCTCTGACTAGTACAACTTCCTGCTGGCCTCTACCATCACAGGCTCACCCTTCATTCTGTGCCCCTCCCTCCCCCCAGGGTGAGTGAGCCAGAGCCATCTAATCAGCCGCTCCTTTAACCCCCTCCTGTCTGGGAGAAGAAAAGACGCCAGAGGGCCACCTACAAGCAGGGCAAAATCCAAAGCTGAAACCCAGGAGCTGTGCAAACAAAGAAGAAAAAGGGAAATCTCTCTATGCAGCCACAGGAGCAGAGGATTAAGTCTCCACAATCAACTTGATGTACCCTGCATCTGTGGAATACCCAAATAGACAATGACTCATCCCAAAATTGAGGCGGAAGATTTTGGGAGCAACTGTAGACTTGGGGTTTGCTTTCTGTATCTAATTCGTTTCTGGTTTTATGTTTATCTTAGTTTAGTATTTAGAGCTTATTATCATTGATAGATTTATTTATTGATTTTGTTGCTCTCTTCCTTTTTATATACACATATATATATTTTTTTCCTTTTTCTCTTTTTGTGAGTGTGTATGTGTATGATTCTTTGTGTGATTTTGTCTGTATAGCTTTGCTTTTACCATTTGTCCTAGGGATCTGTCTGTCCTTTTTTTAGTATAGTTTTTAGAGCTTGCTATCATTGCTGGATGTGTTTACTGGTTTGATTGCTCTCTTTCTTTTTTTTTAAATTACTATTTTATTTTAATGATTATTTTTACTTTAATAAATTTTTTAATTTTTAAAATTTTCTTTCTTTCTTTCCTTTCATTCTTTCTTTCTTTCTTCCTTCCTTCCTTTCTCTTTCTTTTTTCCTCCCTTTTCTTCTGAGCTGTGTGGTTGACAGGGTCTTGTTGCTCTGGCCAGGTGTCAGGACTGAGGCTCTGATGCAGGAGAGCCAAATTTAGGACACTGCTCCACTGGAGACCTCCTGGCCCCATGTAATATCAATTGGTGAGAGCTCTCCCAGAGATCTCTGCCATAGTGCTAAGACCCAGCTCCACTCAACAACCAGCAAGCTCCAGTGCTGGACACCCCATGCCAAACAACTAGCAAGACAGGAACACAGCCCCACCCATAAGCAGAGAGGCTGCCTAAAATCATAATAAGGTCACAGACACCCCAAAACAAACCACCAGATGCAGTCCTACCCACCAGAAAGACCAGATCCAGGTTCATCCACAAGAACACAGGCACCAGTCACCTCCACCAGGAGCCCTACACAATCCACTTAACCAAGCTTACCCACTGGGGACAGACACCAAAAACAATGGGAACTATGAACATACAGCTGCGAAAAGGAGACCCCAAACACAGTTACGTTATGCAAAATGAGAAGACAGAGAAATACGCAGCAGATAAAGGAGCAAGGTAAAAACCCACCATACCAAACAAATGAAGAGGACATAGGTAGTCTACCTGAAAAAGAATTTAGAGTAACGATAGCAAAGATGATGCAACATCTTGGAAATAGAATGGAAAAAATACAAGAAAGTTTTAACAAGGACCTAGAAGAACAAACACGCAAAGAAACATAGATGAACAATACAATACAATAAATGAAATTAAAAATTCTCTACAAGAAATCAATAGCAGTCTAACTGAGGCAGAAGAACAGATAAGTGGCCTGGAAGATAAAATAGTGGAAATAACTACCACAGAGCAGAGTAAAGAAAAAAGAATGAAAAGACTTGAGGACAGTCTCAGAGACATCTGGCTCAAAATTAAACACACCAACATTCGAATTATAGGGGTCCTAGAAGAAAAAGAGAAAAAGAAAGGGTCTGAGAAAATATTTGAAGGGATTATAGTTGAAAACTTCCCTAATGTGGGAAAGGAAATAGTCAATCAAGTCCAGGAAGCACAGAGGGTCCCATACAGGATAAATACAAGGAGAAACACGTCAAGACACAGATAAATCAAACTACCAAAAATTAAATATGAAGAAAAAATATTAAAAGCAGCAAGGGGAAAAAAAAAAAAAAAAGCAGCAAGGGAAAAGCAACAAATAACACATAAGGGAATCCCCAAAAGGCTACAGCTGATCCTTCAGCAGAAATTCTGCAAACCAGAAGCGTGTGGCAGAACATATTTAAAGTGATGAAAGGGAAAAACCCACAACCAAGATTACTCTACCCAGCAAGGATCTCATTCAGATTCGAAAGAGAAACTAAAACCTTTACATACAAGCAAAAGCTAAAACAACTCAGCACCACCAAACCAGCTTTACAACAAATGCTAAAGGAACTTCTCTAGGCAGGAAACACAAGACAAGGAAAACACCTCCAATAACAAACCCAAAACAATTAAGAAAATGATAATAGGAATATACATGTTGATAATTACCTTAAATGTAAATGAATTAAATGCTCCCACCAAAAGACATAGACTGGCTGAATGGATACGAAAACAAGACCCATATATATGCTGTCTACAAGAGACCCACTTCAGACCTAGGGACACATACGGACTGAAACTGAGGGGATGGAAAAAGATATTCCATGAAAAAGAAAATCAAAAGAAAGCTGGAGTAGCAATTCTCATATCAGACAAAACGGACTTAAAAATAAAGACTATTACAAGAGACAAAGACAGACACTACACAATGATCAAGGGATCAATCCAAGAAGAAGATATAACAATTTAAAATATTTATGCACCCAACATAGGAGCACCTCAATACATAAGGCAAATACTAACAGTCATAAAAGGGGAAATCAACAGTAGCACAATCATAGTAGATGACTTTAACATCACACTTTCACCAATAGGCAGATCATCCAAAATAAAAATAAGTAAGGAAACACAAGCTTTAAATGGCACATTAGACAAGATGGACTTAATTGATATTTATAGGACACTCCATCCAAAAAAACAGAATACAGTTTCTACTCAAGTGCTCACGGAACATTCTCCAGGATTGATCATACCTTGGGTCACAAATCAAGCCTTGGTAAATTTAAGAAAATTGAAATTGTGTCAAGTATCTTTTCTGACCACAACGCTATGAGACTAGATATCAATTACAGGAAAAAATCTGTAAAAAATACAAACACATGGAGGCTAACCAATACACTACTTAATAACCAAGAGTTCACTGAAGAAATCAAAGAGGAAATAAAAGACTACATAGAAACATGTGACAATAAAAACATGATGTCCCAAAACCTATGGGATGCAGCGAAAGCAGTTCTAAGGGGGAAGTTTATAGCAATACAATGCTACCTCAAGAAACAAGAAACATCTCAAATAAACAACCTAAAACAATTAGAAGAAGAAGAAGAACAACAACAACAATTTAACAGAAGGAAAGAGATCATAATGATCAGAAGTAAATGAAAAAGAAATGAAGGAAACGATAGCAAAGATCAATAAAACTAAAAGCTGGTTCTTTGAGAAGATAAATAAAATTGACAAACCATTAGGCAGACTCATCAAGAAAAAAGGGAGAAAACTCAATAGAATTAGAAATGAAAAAGGAGAAGTAACAACTGACACTGCAGAAATACAAAGGATCATGAGAGATTACTAGAAGCAACTCTATGCCAATAAAATGGACAACCTGGAAGAAACGGACAAATTCTTAGAAAAGCACAATTTTCCGAGACTGCAACAGGAAGAAATAGAAAATATAAAAAGACCAATCAGAAGCACTGAAATTGAAACTGTCATTAAAAACCTTCCAACAAACAAAAGCTCAGGACCAGATGGCTTCACAGGAGAATTCTATCAAACATTTAGAGAAGAGCTAACACCTAAGCTTCTCAAACTCTTCCAAAATACAGCAGAGGGGAGAACACTCCCAAACTCATTCTATGAGACCACCATCACCCTGATACCAAAACCAGACAAAGATGTCGCAAAAAAAGAAAACTACAGACCAATATCACTGATGAAGATAGATGCAAAAATACTCAACAAAATACTAGCAAACAGAATCCAACAGCACATTAAAAGGATCAAATGCCATGATCAAGTAGGGTTTATCCAGGAATGCAAGGATTCTTTGATATATGGAAATCAATCAATATAATAAACCATATTAACAAACTGAATGAGAAAAACCATATGAGCATCTCAATAGATGCAGAAAAAGCTTTTGACAAAATTCAACACCAATTTATGATAAAAACCCTTCAGAAAGTAGGCATTGAGAGAACTTACCTCAACATAATAAAGGCCATATATGACAAACCCACAGCCAACATCATTCTCAATGTTGAAAAACTAAAAACATTTCCACTAAGATCAGGAGCAATACAAGGTTGCCTACCCTCTCCATTATTATTCAACATAGTTTTGGAAGTTTTAGCCACAATAATCAGAGAAGAAAAGGAAATAAAAGGAATCCAAATTGGAAACGAAGAAGTAAAGATGTCACTGTTTGCAGATACATGATACTATGCATAGAGAATCCTATAGATGCTACCCAAAAACTACTAGAGGTAATCAATGAATTTAGTAAAGTGTTAGGATACAAAACTAATGCACAGAAATCTCTTGCATTCCTATACACTAATGATGAAAAATCTGAAAGAGCAATTGAGTAAACACTACCACTTATCATTGCAACAAAAAGAATAATACACTTGGACTAAACCTATGTAGTCAGGCTCCCTGACTTCAAACTTTACTACAAAGCTACAATAATCAACACAGTATGGTACTGGCAAAATAAATAAATAAATATACATCAATGGAACAGGATAGAAAGCCCATAGATAAACCCACAAACGTATAGTCACCTTATCTTTGATAAAAGAAGCAAGAATATACAATGGAGGAAAGACAGCCTCTTCAATAAGTGATGCTGGAAAAACTGGACAGCTACATGTAAAAGAATGAAATTAGAACAGTCCCTAACACCATACACAAAAATAAACTCAAAATGGATTAAAGACCTAAATTTAAGGTCAGACACTATAAGACTCTTAGAGGAAAACATAGGCAGAATACTCTGTGGCACAAATGGCAGCAAGATCCTTTTTTACCCATCTCCTAGAGAAAGGGAAATAAAAACAAAAATAAACAAATGGGACCTAATGAAATTTAAAAACTTTTTCACAGCAAAGGAAACCATAAATAAGACAAAAAGACAACCCTCAGAATGAGAGAAAATATTTGCAAATGAAGCAACTGACAAAGGATTAATCTCCAAAATATACAAGCAGCTCATGCAGCTCAATATCAAAAAAACAAACAACCGAATCTAAAAATGAGTAGAAGACATAAATAGACATTTCTCCAAAGAAGATATACAGATTGCTAACAAACACGTGAAAGGATTCCCAACATCACTAATCATTAGAGAAATGCAAATCAAAACTACAATGAGGTATATCACCTCACACTGGTTAGAATGGCCATTAACAAAAAATCTACAAACAATAAATGCTGGAGAGGGTATGGAGAAAAGGGGACCCTCTTGCACTGTTGGTGGGAATGTAAATTGATACAGCCCCTATGGAGAACATGTATGGAGGTGCCTTAAAAAACTAAAGGTAGAACTAAAGATGCAGATGTAGAGAATGGACTTGAGGACACAGGGAGCTGGGACGAAGTGAGAGAGTGGCATGGACGTATATACACTACCAAATGTAAAATAGATAGCTAGTGAGAAGCAGCAGCATAGCACAGGGAAATTAGCTTGGTGCTTTGTGACCACCTAGAGGGGTGAGATAAGGAGGGTGGGAGGGAAATGCAAGAGGAGGAGATATGGGGATATATGTATATGTATAGTTGATTCACTTTGTTATACAGCAGAAACTAACACACCATTTTAAAGCAATTATACTCCAATAAAGATGTTAAAAAACAAGGAATTATACAAGAAATTTTTTTTTTTTGCCCAGGGTACAAAGTGGATCCGTATTTTAAAATCTTACGTTTGGGGGCTTTTATGGGCTGAATTGTGTTCCTTTGAAATTCATATGTTGGTCCCTTAACCCCCAGTATAATGGTATTTGTGGTGCAATATTTGGGAGGTATTTAGGTTTAGATGAGATCATGAGGGTAGAGTCCTCATGACCTTCTGGGATTAGTACCTGGTAAGAAGAGGAAGAGATAGTAGTATTCTCTCTCTGTCACATAAGGACTCAGCTAGAAGGTGGCCATCTCCAAGCAGAAAGAGAGCTCTCACACCAGGACTCAACTATGCTGGCATCCTGATCTTGGACTTCCAGCCTCCAGAACTTGGAGAAAATAAATTTCTGTTTAAAATATGTGCTATTTTATTCAGCCCACACTGACTAAGACAGAGCCCATCCTAGATTACCAAAAACTTAGAAAAAATGCGAAGAACTTCTTTCTAAAGAATCTTCTGAAAAATAAATGTCTTTGGGAAAATAAACCCTAAATGATCTCAAAATGAGTGTTCAGAAAAATGGATTGGTTTCCTCTTCATAAAATTCACTTGCCAGTGATGGAGTCCAGGGCACATTACCCCCAAATCTGGGAACATTGCACTTTGAATAAATTAAGCTGAAGGAGTTTGAGAAAATGGCAGAAGCAGGAAGATCGCTCTGATATCCCCCGCCATCCACACCCCCCCAACTTCTTCCCTGAAATAAGTCACAAAACCTAATGTGAGAAGTGCCCTCCTTATACTCGGGAGAAAGGTGCATCCTTATATCCAAAAACTAAGGGATGCTGAGAAGAATCCTTACAAACAAACTTGCTGCATTTCCCCCAGTTTACTACATTTACTCATACTCTTTAATTTCTCATAATTTCTACACAACTGTCCACACTTCGTGCAATTTAGCATAAAAGTACTCAAGCTTACCTGTTTTTTTCAGGTCATTTCCTTATGAAGTCTCCCGTGTCACATAAAATTTAAAAAATTTGTATGCTTTTCACCTGTTAGGCTGTCTTTGTCAGTTCAACTTTTAGACCCAGTCAAGGACCCTAAGAGTATTGAGGACAACTTTTTCCTTCCCTACACCAGTTATTTAGGAGGAAATGGATTTCTATAAAGTAGGTTTTATTCCAGGACAAAGTAATCCACTGGTGTTTGAAATCCAAGCATTTGAAATACCCTTTCTTGCAAATTTCTTTTCTTGAATCTACTCTTGAAGCCAAGTCTATCTTTAAACATATTGGTTAACTCCTCAAATTTTCTTCAACAAATGCTGCATTTCTTTAACTTTAGGGGTTCCTTGACCTATTATAATGCAAAAGAGTTTTTAAAAGTTAACATTATGAGTCAATAGTTCATTCATTGCACATTTTATTTATTTGTTTATTCAATAAACTTTCACTAAGCCCTTATTCTCTCCCAGGCAGTGCTCTAGGAGTAGGGGACACAGTCCGAAACAAAGCAGACTCAAATGCCAACCTTTTGGAGTTTATACTGTTTAAGTAGCTAACAGTCCTAGTTTCAACTGGACAGTTAAAAGACCTATAAGAACCAGAAAATGAGAGAAACAGACACCTAGAATATATAGATCATTAAATGCTCAAAGCTAACTTCACTTATTTGAAAACTTTCAGAGCTTGTGCTGCTTAGTGGATGTGTCCTAGCATCTTCTTTTCTCCAGTTTTGCTTTCTCTCTCTGGAAATTGAAGGGTTAGGAAACTCCCACATCTAAAATTTATAGAATCTGTAAGAGTTTGTAAAGGAATGGGTCTCAGCACAATGCCAAAGAGTATATTACAGAGACACATTCTGAAAGGGAGATACATCTTCCTTTAAAATGTGAACATCTCCTCTGATTTATCCTTCATGATTTTATATCACAAGGCCACTTTATATGTAGTCCCCAAGGTCTAATTGAAGATCTGTTCACCAGAAGAAAGAAGGCAATTAAGGACAGCAGGACCCGGTTCACTTACCTTCTACTTGTGTCTAATTATGGAAAAGTTGTGCTTTTTATTTTATATTTTCAGAAGCTCCTGCAAACCTTTTTGGTTGTGCAGGTAAGCATCTTTCAGAAAAACATACCTTCCCCTGAGGTGCTTGCAAATATCACATCTGTTGTAGAACACACAGAAGACAGAACTGTGTGCTCAAATTAGAGAGGAAAATTGAAATATATCAGTGGATCACTTAAGAGTGACTGATGTAAATAGTTGGAGGAAAATAGCTCTTTCTGATTTGAAACTATGCTTTCTACATAATTGGTATCCACATAATAGGTAAATCAAATTATGACTTTACTCCTCCATGACTGTAAATTAACAGTGAGTAAATAGCAAGACATTAGAATTGTACATAAGCATAAGTATAAATGTTAATCTGAATCTCCTGAGTTTGCAAAATTTGGCTGGAAATACTGTTATAACATACTTTCTCAAGAGAATTTTCGTTGCTTCCAGCCTCCAAAAAAACTGCAAATACAACAGCAGCATCTTTTCACTGCAGCATTTTGGAGCTGTCCCCATCCAGCAGGAAGTGGGATATATGCAAAGGTCTGCAAAATCAAAAATAAAAAAAAAAAAAAAAAAAAAAAAATACTGCTGTTTTAAAATAAAGTTCAACAAACTTTGGTTTAACTTCTTGCAAAGGTTGCATCAGGATTAGTTTAAATTTCAGGTCAAGAGGCAGCTTACTTCCTATTTGATCTGCAGCAATTGAAGCATATCTAATAGAAGCACTATTTTAAACACAAAGGTTAAACACTGTTGCATTTTGACAAATGTTAAATGCCTGTTTACTGAAGTTAATGACTTAATAGCATTTTGAATACCATTCTTTATATAAAGGTTAATCTCATATTTTTAACTTCGTGTTTCCTTTCTTAAAAGGAAATACTCATTAGGACCCAAACAATTATCTAATTGTTAATGTGTTTTGATCTTATTTATAGTTCTTCAAACAGAGTATTATCTGTTTTGATTGCAAGAAATTTTTTAAAGCATTCAAGAAGAAAAATGCTTAAAGAGAGAAATCAGGTTATTAGAGAATTATTGCTTTCAAAAAGTCCAAAGGAAAGGAATGAAGGTTTTAGAAAGATATCTATTGCAAAGATATAATCTATTGTGGGATCATATACTTGCCAAGGACGTACAATGAGACCAGTCAATTTCTATTTTTTGTAAAAGCAAATAGTTGATTTCTTTCTATTTGTTGTAAAAACAAATAATTTTCTGGGCTCAATAGAAAAGTCACGATCAGATGATCATACTGTCGACTGAAAAAAATGCACAATGTGAGTGTTGTGAGTTAAGCTTTATCTGGGGCAAAATGAGGACTATGGCCCGGGAGCCAGCATTTAAGATAGCTCTGAGAAACCACTCCAAAAAGGTCAGGTGGGAGTTCAGTGTTATATATGAATTTAGTGAAGGGGTGGTATGTGCAGTCGAGCGCACATTTTGGCAGAGGCTTGCTGCTTGTCACGAGGAGCAGATGTCACCATTAATGATTTTAACGCTTTATAGATATGGGGAAGTGCAAGAATTGGGCTCATAAAATCTCCTGAAAATAACTATCTAACGGCCTGGTCTTCTAGTTTTTCCCAGAGCACAGAGTGCCTCATTCCTGATCTCCACCCTGAACTCCTTTCAGGGTGTGTTGAAGGTCAGTGGCTACAGCGGTTGTTGACTTATTCCTTGTTGAGGCAGATAGCAAGTACCAATTTTTAGTTGGCAGTACTTATCAGAAGATGTAAAAAAAATTTACTATACAAGAGAAAGGCTCCTAGTCAATTTGGCATTTACTCTGGATGACATTTTTAGTTAATATGATTCCAATAGTTTAATGGGTGTAGTGCATTAATTAGAAAAAAATATCCTAAAGTATATTGTCCATCCTTTTTTCAATATCTCTAAATGACTAAAAACACCTCACCTTACTTCCTACTCAGAAGTTAAACTTAAAATTCAGACATTGCAAATGGGTGCTGAGTTTTGAAGATGGTATACATTTGGGGAAAATACTCATATTTTCTTGTACTATAGATTTATTGCTTTACAGGTAAAATATCAAACTTTGATGGAGCATTTCAAATTCAATCACATGTACTATTAAGAGTAGCACAGCTGTGGCAAAGTTTGTTACCTGAAATCTGGGTTTGCCTTTTGGTGGGTGCCAAGGATTTATTATGACTTGCAGCAAGTAAGGAGAACTCCAGGCCTCTTTCCCAAAGCAGTGTCTCCCTGAACTGCAAAACTGGGGACGTTTCAAGCTAAGGGTACATGTGTATTCATGAAGGGGCTTGAGCAGAGGAGAATTCAACACAGAATTGGGGCAAAGATCAACAGAGTCCAAGCTTTAGTTGATGGATGTCAGGAGGGTCAACATCATCATTCCATCCTCCACCTGGGTGGGGGGCCTTAGTTCCTGCAGAACTGTATATCGCTTGAGGGGAACTAGGACTCTACTTTATCACTGAACTATTGTTTGCCTTTCTCTGCTCTTGTGTCCCTTTGTTCTTTTTTTTTTTTTTTTTTTTTTTTTTGCGGTGCACTGCTGTGGCCTCTCCTGCTGCAGAGCACAGGCTCCGGACGTGCAGGCTCAGCGGCCATGGCTCACGGGCCCAGCCGCTCCGCAGCATGTGGGATCTTCCCGGACCGGGGCACAAACCCATGTCCCCTGCAGGCAGACTCTCAACCACTGCCGCACCAGGGAAGCCCCCTTTGTTCTTTTAAGATCATTAATTACTGAGACCTGCTCAAGGCCAAGCATTGGGGCCAGGCTGAGATCACAAAATGGCTTAGGCCAAAATGGATTCTCTTATGTCAAGAAACCCATTCCTGATTCTCTTTCTCTGGAGACCCCCGAAACTATCTGCTTACAGGTTTGTGCATATTACATGTAATTTATTTCAAGGTTATGGTATAGATGACAGAAAGTGAAGGAGGACAATATCAGAAAAACGATTGTGAGAACCCCCCTCCTTTTAAAGGAGAGAGCTCAGTCAGGCAAAGGAATGCCATCTGATCTCTCAAAAGGTGAAATTCAGTGAGGAGTGGAAGCCAAATTTCTCTTCTGAATGAGGTAAACAAATGGGATAATGTAAATGGAGCCATACAGGGAACAAAGGATAGTGTGCTAAACTCATGACTAGTTCAAAAAGAATCTGAGGGTAAATCTAGGACTTCTTGGGATAAAGAAGTGGATAAAATCAACTGGTTCAATGTCCCAATAGATCCATGCACCAGTTTGTATTTTACTGGTTTCATTGTTGTTCTGAAAGTGTTCTGTGTTTATTTCTCCTTGATAATTCTTTCTCTTTTACTTTAGTATTCCCCACCCCCACCCCCAACTTCAGTTTAGTGTTTCTTGGGAAATGTTACTTTAATTTTAATTATATAAACCTGGTGTCTCCTGTCCATTAGGCCTGCATCTTGGTATTGGTCACCAAAACTCTTTCAGGTGACAATGACCTAAGACAAAGTAGAATGTATAAAAGAGCAAGAGATTATTGGAGGCCTTTTGCAACCTTATTCTCATTTTGTGACTGTAAAACATTTTAAGGATGTTATTGTACTTTTGCTTTAAAAAATGAAAATTTCCTTAGTGATTTCTGAATTGGTTCATAGTGATTCTGAATTAGTTGAAAATATGAAGAAATTGTTGAGCTAAGCATATGGCTATGACAGAAAACCATGGGTACACTATCTATAAAAATCTAATTAATAAAAGATTTAATTCAAGGGATATATAAAGTTTCCTCCAGTTTAAAAAGATTATTCATACAACATTAAAGGAAAGATGAATAAATAATTTGGTGCAAATGAGGAGAAATACTTTAAACTTAACTTATTAACCTTGTTATGTTTAACATGGTTAAGGGGAGGGGAATATTTCCACCTCTACCCTTCTTGAGTTCTTGTATCTGGACTAATAATAAAACTGACACAAGATAGATTAATAGGTTGTATGGTCAGGCCAGTCAAGATGGCAGTTCTCTTGCTCTCTAACCATCCCCTGCCTACACTCTGCACCTACACTCTACTCACGTGACTGACCTTCCGACATACTTGCCCTAGGCCCCAGCTAGTGACTGTTCTTATCAAAGGGGCGGTGAGGGGCGTGCCCCTCTGCTGGTCTCCCTGGTAACCAATGAGCCAACCCGACTTAATTCCCCCTATAACTGGCAATCTCCCCTTCCCCCAGGGAACCAAAGACTGTCACCTTGTCCTGCCCGCAGTCTTTGGTTCCCCCAGGGAACCAAAAACTGTCACCTTGTCCTGCCCGCAGTCTACCTCACACTGTGGGGTGTCAGGACCTTGCTTCAGACATGTAAGCTCCCCTATCCATTAAACCATCTATGTCTCTGTTGCTGACTCCGGGCTCTTTGGTCTTAAAGCTGGGCAAGCACAGGCGTTGTCAGCCTGTGGGGTGCAGCCCAACAACGGGAGAAAAAAACAAATTTTAATTCAGGTGCCTGGAGGTACCATAGAAATGGGACCTAAGAAGTGGCCAAAGCAGGCAGCTTTTTTACTTTTCAGACTAAGAAACAATAAATTTGTGAGGAATTGACAGGACAAAGAAATTTAGCTTTTGGGTGCTCAATTCGTGAGGAATCTAAACTTAGGCTTAATTTAGGCTTGGGGTAGAATTAAAGAAGTAACAAAGTTGTTGATATAGGCTTCTTGGCCCGAATTCCCTGTCTCAGGCGATAAGAGCATCCGTTTACCTCCAGATGCATGAAGTGCACTTTTCACATTAGAGATTTACTTCCTGCTTTCAGGGAGACAGAAAGGAGGGTCAGAGTGTCTTATGTTGGCTGTTTTTAAGTAATTTTAATTCAAAATAGTCAATATGCCATTGAGGAACCTTTTGGGGTGGCTTACCCTGGGCTCCAACAGGGACAAACTGTCACAGCTTTCAAGTCATATCAATAGGTAACTCTCCTAAGTGCATCTACTGATATACTTAATTTATAAACTAATACAGTATTATAATTATTACTATTATTTTAAATTATTTTAAAGCAAGATATATAAATTAATAAATCAATTATCAGGAATATTTACCTAAAACATGGGCTAAACTTCATATTATATAGTATAATTATTTTTAAAGGTAAAACAATATTTCTTTCAATAATTAAGCTTTTTATGTACCTAGTAATGTTTCGGATATTATCATTTAATTAAAAATTAGAATGCATTGAGCAATCATAAATGTGTTATTTAAATGGAAAATCAAAAATGAAAACTGAGTCATAAAAGTCAACTATGCATATAGAAAAATTTCCATTTACACAACAAATATTTATGGAATTCATAATTTCCAATATCAAGGAAAATAGTATTTTTGAACAACTGTCATACATTCATGCGGCATTTATCTCAGAAATAATTTTTAGTCTCTACTTGGGTATGATAGTATTTGGTTAAAGAATAATGATTTTATCTGAATTATGTAAAAGCAAACTGCATCTATGTAGTGATGATTTACAGAAGCTACAGCTTCTATTCCAGCAAATGCAAGATCTCAACTGGATCAGTTTTGGTACCACATGAAATTCTCTCATCCATTATAATTTATTATTCAAAATTGTTGAGAATTATTTAGACAAAGGCCATCAAAGTCATTGATATTCAGTTCAAGAAACAAAGTCATTCAAGGAGTAATCATGAAATTTGTAGTTTGCAAACCAAAATAAACTTCTCATTTTCTCACTAATTATTTTCTGTTGATATAGGAAATGCTCCCTGAGTAGGTGACATTTACATTAAGACCTGAAGGATGATAATGAGATAAGGAGCAAGGACATATTAGAAATAGAAAAGGGCTTGGTACAGAAGAATAGAAAGGAAGCCATTTCAAATAAAGGACACCGAATGAGATAGAAATGAAGAGTCATGGGCTTCGAAAATTGGCCAACAAATTAATCACAAAGGTGAAGATGAGGATTTTAAGTTTTGTTCCAATCCAATGGGAATCCAATTTTATTATAGTAAATGACAAAGTTATAGCAATTAGAGGCTAAGAGGAAACAGACCATATCTAGATGTTCTCAAAGTTTCAAAGTTTCCTGTTACTATAAAGCAAGACAATAAAATATTTTCCAGATTAGATTAAATTCATTAGAATAAAACTTGAACAGCAATAACTGTAGAGTTTTAGTGTAGAAAGTAATCACTTTTAGATACAGATATTCATATAGTACAGAACTGGAAGAAACCATATAACATAATTTAATTCATCTATAAATGAAGAAACTGAAGTCTGAAGGAGTAAAATGTATGTTTTCCTTTGTATTTTTAAAAATTCCAGACGATAGCTTTACCTAAATTAAATTATGTAAACCTGCATATCAAAATTTAATTAGTTTAGGGGCTTCCCTGATGGCGCAGTGGTTGAGAGTCCACCTGCCAATGCAGGGGACACGGGTTCGTGTCCCGGTCCGGGAAGATCCCACATGCCGCGGAGCGTCTGGGCCCGTGAGCCATGGCCGCTGGGCCTGCGTGTCCGGAGCCTGTGCTCTGCAACGGGAGAGGCCACAACAGTGAGAGCCCCGAGTACCGCAAAATAAATAAATAAATAATTAGTTTAAAAGAGCTTAAATGCATGTTTAAATCCTCAATGTTATGGAGGAGAGATTTTTATGATAATTGAAGAATACATATGCCTTCCACTTACGAGTTTACACTACAGTTTAACTTTTTCCCTTTCTTATCCCATTGATTATTATGATTCAATTGTATCTGTAATAAGTATTCAGGTAAGCACTGTTAGAGGGAAGCAGATGCAGTCTCTGAAAAGAATCAATTATGCATCGAGGTATTAGTGTGGAGAGATTTGGGGAGCCATACAGTTAGAGTTGTTGCTGATATATATTTGAATTTGGGGAGACAAATGTATCTACACAAAAGAATAATGGTAGGCAAGATATGAAAGGTAATTAGAAATGTAAAAAGCAGAACAATGGAGTCTGAAGAATCAAGGGAAGCAACATTTTCCAGGGTAAGAATCGTCAAGAAATGATCTCTAGAGTTTTCAACTGAAAGATCAGAAAGTATATCAGCACTTGACATCCCTGCACTATACAGTCACTGTAACTGCCAAAAACAAAACAAGCAAATTTGAAAAAACATTAAAATCAAAAATAAAACCCTAAGTAAATCTACTTATGACTGCTCTTGTGAAAAAGCCATCTAATTATTTTGTAGGATAGGTTGTATGTAATGATACTCTTTTATTTGTACTTATAAGCCAAAGATTTCTAACACATTTTTGTTTTAGTTTAAATCTGTCAGTGGCAATAAATGGAATGATAATTTCATCAGTCTTCCAAGTATATTTTCTAATAATTCAAAGTTTAGTTTATTTTCTCTTATAAATGGATCAAGTTATTTACTCATTTATTCTATATTATTATAGGTCTACTGATTCAGGTACAGTAGATTCAATGCAGACCTGAAGTCTGTACTTAGAGAGCTTATAGCCTAGTGAAAGAAACAAGACATAGATAAAAATCACAAAATAAATTAATTTGTGATGATGGCTATAAAGCAGAAGTATGGTGTGTTACAAAAGGTTTAGCAGTGATCATTGAGTCTATATGTGGGATGAAAGGTATATTTGGTTTAAGGCTCCTAGGTTTTTAATGACTTTCCAGCCAGGTTTTATTAAACAGACTTGCCAACCAGTACATGACTTCTGAAAAGTTGATAAAATGTTTAAATTTGTATATTGAATCTGCAATTCTGTGGAAAATTTTATAAACAAAGTTGATTACAAAAGCAGGTATAGATATACACAACTTGAAGGACACAAAAAGGTATCTAATCTCCAATACTCTACATCAATTGTTTACTTCATTCATTGTAATATGATATGATATACAATATATATTATTTTATTATGTCATATAATGACAGACAAAATATAACATAACAAAAATTAAATATTACTTTGACACATGATTCATGTTTTCTTTCAATTTCAGATTGAAAATTTGCCTTTGATTTATTAGTTTTAGGATGTATTTGCTTGTTTCCTCCTAGCTAATTCTGCTATGCGGAGCAAGCTCATGCATGGTGGAATCAATGTCTTGCCATATTCATAAAAGAATAAAGAGATAGATATAGACATAGATGTAGATATAGATTAGATGTAGACATAGCTATAGATATGTATATGTATGTGTATATGTATACCTATGTATGTAGTTATATACACATGCATAAACACGTATCTTCCTTATGCTTGGTTTATTAGGTCTGTCACAGTGTCAGGCAATATTAGATCTGTGGTATAACTGTAATTTTACTAAGTCATATAAGCAGCTACTAAGTAGCTTGATCTCTTAGGGTTGCTCAGATTGATCTGGGAATTTTTTCTGAGTATTTGCCATAGCATCTAAGCATTGAAATTAAAACTAAAATTTTACTCCAGCCTCCCTTTGAGGTCAGGGAGAATTGGTGATAACTTATGATCTTGGTTCAAATTTATGGTTCATTAGCTGTGTGGATCATTACTTTTGGCATTTACAGGCATACCTTAGAGATATTTCAGGTTCAGTTCCAGACCACCGCAATAAAGAGAATATTGCAATAAAGCAAGTCCCAGGAGTTTTTTGGTTTCCCAGTGCATATGAAAGTTATGTTGACACTATACTGCAATCTATTAAGTTTGCAATAACATTATGTCTAAAAAATATACATACCTTAATTAAAAAATGCAAAACAAAAAACCTATTCCAACAGTAACATCAAAGATCACCGATCACAGATCACTATAACAAACATAATAATAGTGGAAAATTTTGAAATATTTCATCATTCAACAAAACGTGACACAGAGACCACAAAGTGAGCAAATGCTGTTGGAAAAGTGGCACCAATAAACTTGCTGTATGCAAGGTTGCCACAAACCTTCAATTTATAAAAAATGCAATACCTGTGAAGTGCAATAAAATGAGGTGTGCCTATAATCTCTCTCAGCCTCACATTAAAATTGGAAATGTGAGGTGGAATTCTATAAAACCATCGGATTCTCTTCCAGCAATAAAATTCTCCAATTATTTTCCTCATCTAAAATGTTTCAAAACTGGTCAGAGGGAGGTCTTTCTCTGACTGAATCACTACTTGTTATGGAGCCAGGCGATCTTTAGACACAGGATATATTGGAGATATATCCAGCTGACTCGATCCCTGAGTTCAGCTAAAATACATTAAACATGTATTCTGTGTTCTTAATCTTTCTTGAAAGCAAGCTAGCAGGCAAAAAATGTATTCATTCCTTATCAGCTTAGCCCAAAATGTAAGAAGCAAAATCCTCTATCGTAAATAAGCATTTGGTATACAAATGAATGTGACAGGCTTACAATAAGGGGAAAATAGTGCCTCTGAGAAACTGGAACTCATTTCTTGCCAAAGTATAGATTGCAGCCTGTTGCCATAAAACTAAATTAAATAAAATGCAAGCGAAAAAAAAGATAAATTGCACAGATATCAGAGTGCTGCATAATTAACCTTCTAAATTTTTTGGAACTTTATTTTGAAAGAAAAGAAAAAATGTCTATTTTATGGGGTATATTGACACTAAAAGAAACTAGTAAGATTCAGGCATCTTTTTTAATTGAAGAAAAGCCAAATAATAGAACCAAAATGCACTGTACTATGACTAAATCCATTTTAAGTGGAATGAGCATGTCTGTGTACATATGAATTATAAATGAATAAATCATAAACATTGGAAGGTCAGTAAAATGCTTCCATGCTAATATTTTCTATTAGGATAAATACAATTTATAAACAAGCATTTATTTCTGTTGTCCTGAAATATAAATTTGACCAGATTTACTGTGTTTGCCCTCCCCTTAAATCAGTCATTCACAACTGGGAGCGATTTTGCCCACCAGGGAACATTTGGTGATGTCTGGAGATATTTTTTTTGTCACGACTGGGCAGGGGCAGGGGGACGGTGTTGCTACTGTCATTGATTGGGTAGAGGCCTAGGATGCTGCCACACAATGCCCAGGAAAGCCTCCTCAGCAACAAAGAACTATCTAGTTCAAAACATCACTAGTGCTGAGCCTGAGAAACCCTCACTTAGATAAAATATTACCCCACCATCCGTTTCACTTAAAGTATGGATTTTGAAAGCTAAATTTATTCAATTTTATAATATAGAATGAAGAAAACAAGAAAATGGAAACAAATTTTTAGAAAATTAAGATAGAAACATGTAAATTTAAAAAAAATCAATGACAAAATTCCAGTTGTATAGCTGTTTATTCTCAAATTGCATTGAATCATTTTTGGTTTACTATAACTCTGACTGTAGTCTAGCTTGATTACTGTCACTTAAATAGAATCAAGATACTAATGGCCATATACTAAACTACATATACTCATCCAAATCTAAAATTGGTTAGAACAGACTTCCAAAATTAAGAAATATTAGAAAATAACACAATTAAAATACATATAATAAAACTAGATATACTGTATGAAGAAGAAAAAGATATATTTTTGCTTTATTTTACCTAAAGAATAAGATAGTGTCCTATCTTTGCAGTAGACTAATAACAAGGTATTGAGTTGCCTGATACTACAAGATTCTGGTTATGAATTTTGAGACAAATATTTTATGAGTAATTTAGTAATCTAAAGTACACACATATTATTACAAAAATAATAGATGTTTACTAGGAAAGTGGAAAATACAAAAAGCACAAAAGTTGAAAATAAAAATTTTCCATAATTGTGATCATAATATTTTATAAAATGATTCTCTTCCCTCATCATTTCCAACAAACATTTTAATAAAGATTGCATTGCATTCCATCACATGAATTTACCTTAATATAAGTAACCATTCCCTTATTAATATATTCATTCACTTGACAAATATTTGAACTTTTACTATCTACCAGGAATTCACTGGAGATGGGTTAGGAGGCAAACAAAATAAATTTCCTACCCTTATATTTTGAACCTATATGTTATTGCAGAAGGCAGGTGTGTATATGTGTGTGTCAAGAAGCGATAAATGCTGAATAAAATGAAGAAGGGTTATGTGGACATAAAATTATAATCATGGGTGAATGGCTGCTTTCCCAGAATGAGCAGGGAGAGAGTCTTTGAGGAGGTAACATTTGGAGAGAGGCCTGCATGAAAGCATCTCTCTCAAGTGAGAACGATTTACTCTCAGCTGCCAAAAAAACATCAAATTCAAAAGCCCTGAGATGAGACCATGCTTAGTGTTATCAAGGAAAGATAAGTAGACCAGAGCGACTGGAGCACAGGAAGGTAACCAGGGGCTTGGTTAGATGAGGGTGTGAAGGCTGAGGTTGGGAGATTGGACTTTAAGTGAGATGGGAAGCTACTGGAGGGGATGAAATGATACAATTATATTGTAAATAGACCACTCTGCTTGCTATGTGCAAAGAACATGAGAAGGAGACTAGAGTAGTTGTGGGGAACAAGTTAGGATGTTACTGCAATTGTCCCACAAACATGAGAATTACCGGCACTGGGGCAATACTGGAGGAACAGAATAGCAGAATTGGGACGTAACTTAAAATGGAGCTAGTAGTCATTGTTCACGACTTTGGTGATTGATGAGAGAAAGAGAGAGAGAACAAAAATGATGCAATTTTAGCAGTTTGAAATATTTCTTGGGTGATGATCCTTTTTCATAAATCTTCTTACCCATCTTTAATAATTTATTAAGGGTAATTACTTATAACTTGAATGATTGAATTTCAGATATGCACATTTTACATTTTAAAGCCTATTAATATAGTAGGTAGTATGTTTCTTTTAAACAAATACCTCATAATCAGAGCTTGTTAAAAGATAAACTGAGGCATATTAAAAAATTTAAGACTTTATTTGAGCATCTATCCATTCCAATCAGGCAGTGCCAAATCAGAAGTGGTTAGGAGCGCTCCACTGACAGAAGCTCGGGAGAGACTTGTCTAGAGAAAAGGCAGAAGAAAAGTGAGGAACTTATTGATTGGCTATAGCTTAAAGCCTAGTTGGCTGTTTGTGATTGGCTGTCCTTAGGTTTTGATTTGATTTGGTAACCTGGAAGCATTTACTGGCTTGGCTTTTGGTTTGCTTATGTGGGCCACCTTGGCCTATACAGCCCCCTCAGTCAAATGGCCTCCTTGTTTAATTAGTTTAACAAGATAAATATGGGGGGATAATTATTTTTCATCATTATTACATCATTACATTATTAAATTTTTCCATAAGCAACTTGTTTGTGAGAAAATAAGCACTAATATACAACCAGCAGTGTATCAGAATATCATTTTCCTAAACACTCACCAATATTGCCTATTGCATTTTTCTACTGACATTTTTACAGGAAGAAATTCAATGATATTATGTTTTTCACCTATGTATTAGTCTTCTATATTTCTGTTTTAGTGAATTGCATATTTACATCATTTTGTTTCTACTTATCTCAAAAACTGATCAATATTTTTGTATACAAAATATATTTAACCTTTATGGTATGTTGTAAATATTTTTCCAGGTTTTTATTTACATTTAGATTTTTTATTCCTCTTTTGTTATAAAAATGTTTTACTTACTGTTTGGAAAATCAATTGAATTTACCTATAATAGATTCTTACTTTGTTTTTACAGTACCAAAGGACTCCATTCAAAGAACAAATACTTTAAAGATATACTTACTCAATATGATTCCACATTTATCTTTTTGATAACTATTTTCCTCTAATTTCTCGGTGATGTCTTCTTTTTTATGTGTGTTTTTTTTTGTTTTTTGTTTTTTTCGGTACGCGGGTCTCTTACTGTTGTGGCCTCTCCCGTTGCGGAGCACAGGCTCCGGAAGCGCAGGCTCAGCAGCCATGGCTCACAGGTCCAGCCGCTCCACGGCATGTGGGATCTTCCCAGACCGGGGCATGAACCCGCGTCCCCTGCATCGGCAGGCGGACTCTCAACCACTGCGCCACCAGGGAAGCCCTTGGTGATGTCTTCTTAATCCTTAAACTTCTATTCATTCATCTACTATTCTATCAATAAAATACTTATCGATAATCAAACAAATACCAGGCGCTGTGCTAGGGACCAGGGAAAATATCATATATGAAAATAAAAATGGTGTCATTCCTTGTGAATTTATGCTATATTAAGTAGAAATAGTTATCACATAATCACTAAAATGCATGGTAAATTCCAACAGCCATATGTTACAATGGAGAGGAATCAGTCTCTAGGCCAGGATATAATAAAATGGATAGATTAAGCTCTTCAAGAGAGGTTAGGAAAGTTATTTCTATGACGCAAAGAAGCTAAAATCTGAAGGATGTATGTATCTAAGTCAGTGTAGGGGTTTAAAGGCACATTCAAACAGGGAAAACTATTTATTCAAAGACTTAACATCAAAAAGGAACACTTAGCATTCAAGGAACTGAAGGAATTTCAATTATTTAAGAAGTAAGGTAGAAATTTAAAATCATTCTTCTTCCAAATAGTAAATAATTTTTCCAGAATGAATAACTAAATAATCTGTCCATTCCCCACCTTAATTATATACAACTATTTTTATACTTAGATCTAGGTCTCAGAATATTTGTGTCTTAAGGAACTAAGCTTTTAGTCTGTCCTTTCATGAATACCAGATACCTTTAATCACTTGACTTCTACAATATTACTAAGATTCATTTGAAATGAAATGCTATTTTTGAATTATGCAAATGAAGCAACATTTTCTAATCACTTGTAATTTTTCTCAATGTCAACAATTGTCTCTTCCTTTGTACCAGATGATTGAATCATTTAGCTACTGCATGTTTGATAATGTGTCCTACACTATAATGAAACTGTGGAAACCAGTAAAGTCAAAGAAACACATGCTATTTATGAACAACTATCTCAAATGAAGCTTTGCTTTTATATGTGCTTAAAGTATTATAATAACAGTAAAGATGCCAATTACATTTTGAACATTTGCACACTATGATCTACTGTAATAAAAGCATTGCATGTGTATCATTTAATCTTTACAAATCCAACAAAGCATAGACGTAATTTAATCCATTTCATTAATAAGAAAATTAAGTCTCAGTGACTAATCCAGTCACACACAACTAATAAGGGTTGTATTAAGGATTCCAGTTCAGAACCACATTTATTTCAAAAGTCACATATTTAAGTCCAATGCTTTATAGTTGGGGGTTCAGTTAGGTTTGGCAGATTAAGTTAAACCTCTAAATTTCTCTAAATTTCCTAGTGTGTTGGTATATTTTAGGTCTTCACACCATATAGTTTATGTCAGAAAGAAAATCTGTTTGGGCATAAATATTATTAATCCCCCACTCCCGACATTTCAATGTATTAGATAAAGATTTAGTCCTGAATCATTTGATCAACTTGGTCTTGAATGCTGAACTGTACTTACATAGTCAATATTGCTTGCTCCTTTAGTCACAGATTTTTATTCTAGAGCTCCAACTAAAAAAATATAAGAATTGAGGATTACATTTCTTGAGAAGGACCATTTATATATACCTGTCTATATTGTCTCCCTTTGAGGCCTAGAGCAATTTTAGACTAAATTATACGTTTTCAAACTTCAAAAGTTGTGTATAGTAATAAATATTTATTTCTGCGAGTGGATACTACTCAAATAATGAATACATATGTGGAATCACTGGATTTTAATACCTCACATGAAAACAGTTGTGGCAGAGAATGCTGTGTAGTTTAAGATCCCTCAGGGGTGAATAATTTTAAATCAATGACTTCAGATATTGTGCTTCTGAAATATAGCCTCTCACAGGAGTTTCTTGGCAACACTGGTAAACATTATGCCATCTGTGTAATTGCTCTGTGTACTTTCATTCCTTTAACTTAAAAGGCAGTGTTGGGGGGAAGGACAATATTAGAAATGGATTACTCTGAAAGCAAATGAGAAAATTTATTTGTTAGTAATAATACTAGCAGTAATAGTAGTAGTGGTAGTAGAGTAGTAGTAGTAATAGTAGTAGTAGCAGCAGCAATGGTATTAGTGAACAAATTCCAGCTACATATAATATAATAAGCATATTATATATATATATATATATATGTATGTCAGATATTAACAATTAGACATTAGACTCTGGACATTTCCCTAGCTAAAACACATTAGACTTTATTTCCTTCTCATAAGTGAATGCTCCAGGGTAGCTTCTCTTGACAAAGTAATTTAGGTACTCTAGCTCCATCTGTGTCATGACTCCATTATTCATTTGCTTCCCATTGCAATCTGCATCTTTTTGGAGGAAATATAGTGAATGTTGTGGTGTGCCCCAGTCCTCGGACTCAAGTACTCATTCCTTCACTCTTGAGGGCAGAAAGCTGAGTGCCTCTTCAATTATCCTTGGCTGAAGAAGCTATCTTTCCCAAGGTTACTCTTCTCCTCAGAGGCTGTCTACAACAAATAACCAGTCAATACAGAGTTACAAAGATCTGTCCCATTGCCTCAAGTGTTGCTATCTCTTAAAGGCCATTCTAGCCTTGAACTCACTGTGACGTTGGCTGAGGCCTCTACTGCAGGTGTATTCTTCTGTTGCTGAGAGAAGTGTTTAGCTACTCTCTCTCTTTTCAGTACTGCTTTCTTCACTTCCCTACAGGTATTGTTCTTGAGTATTCTCCAAAATAAACCACCTGTATTCAAACATGTCTGTCTCCTATGGAAACAGATTACAAGAGAAGAGAGAGAAAGTGTAGGGGGCACACCCTTGTTTCTTAAAACACCCTAGCCTGGAAGCCACATGTATCACTTTCATTCATATTGCAATAGCTAGAACTAGTCCCTTGACTATATGTAGATATAAGACTACTGAGAAATATACTGCTTTCCTGGAGTATCTACAAAGGAGGAGGGAATAGTAATCACTGCCAGAGTGGTTATGTGAATAGTAACTTTTAGAAGCTAGGAGACTCAGAATGAAATTGGATTTAAATTGTTAATATGCTTCAAGTACAAAAATGAGATATCCTTTTTACTTATGCTTACATTCAAATCAACTATAGACATAACAGAATTATATTCTGTTTCTAGGAATATCCTTTATTTTTAAATAAATTCAAAATAAATATTTTCTTGTCAAAGATAATTTGTACACACTATTCATTCATCTCACAAGTAAATTTAAACTACCTACTACATACTGTGTTAGACAGTAGGATCATATATGAAAAACCAAATTCATACCCATGTAATATTCATATTATATTGGTGAAAATGGATAGATAGTTCTATACTGTTGGGGTAAATTTTATGATGAAGTCTAGATTAAGAGCCATGGGATTAAAAGGAGAGGTGTCAAAATAATTTTGGAGAAACCAAGGAAGTTTCATCAGCACAGCCATTGCGTATGTTTGTTCACATTGTAGGTAGATGAAAAATACCCCCTTCAGTTATGCAGAGTACATCCAGGAGAGCTATACTAAGAGCCTCTAGAAGATGATACAACATGAACTATGTCTTTATTCATAGTCACTATCCCAGAGAAGTAGCAGAAAAAAACTTTTATCAATTACACGTGTATGAATCCTGTCACATGGTATGCATTCCATGTATAGTTGAGGAATGCATGTATGCATAAAGTAATAAATGTATTATCACAACATTTATTCAACATTAAGCAGGCACATTCATGAATTGCAATAATTTGATTGTATGACTAGATCAACATTAAAATTATTCAGTGGAAAGTATTACATTGAAGGAGAAATTTAGAAATGCAGAAGTGGCATCAAAATTAGCCAGAAGACATTTTTAGAAAGGCTCATTAGTTATAGTGATTAACCAAATCTTGTGAAAAGAAAAAGATAAAACAGAAAGAACTGGGAAATGATTTGCATTCTTGCAACTACAAAAGGAATATTGCCAAGAGTTAACACCTATCCTTCTCAAATTATTCCAAAAAACTGCAGAGAAAGGAATGCTTCTGAACTCATTCCACAAGGCCAGTATCATCCTAATAACAAAACCTGCTAAAGATATCACAAAAATAAAATTACAGGCCAATATCACTGATGAACATAGATGCAAAAATACTCAAAAATATATTAGCAAACCAAATTCAACAATATAGTAAAAGAATCATGCACCATGATCAAGTGGGATTTGTCTCAGAGATACAAGGATGGTTCAATATCAGCAAATTAATCAGTGTGATACACCACATTAACAAATTGAAGCATAAAAATTAGTTGACTACCTCAATAGATGCATAAAATCTTCTGACAAAATTCAACTTCCATTTATGACAAAAAAAACTCTTAAAAAAGGAGGGTTTGAAGGGAACATACCTCAATATATTAAAGGCCATGTATGATAAGCTCACAGTTAACATCATACTCAATGGTGAAAAGCTGAAATCATTTCCTTTAAGATCAGGAACAAGACAAGGGTGTCCACCTTTATCACCTTTATTCAACATAGTACTGGAAGTCCTAGCCACAGCAATCAGACAAGGAAAGGAAATGAAAGGAATCCAAATTGGAAAGGAAGAAGTAAAACTGTCACTCTTTGTAGATGACATGATACTATATACAGAAAATCCTCAGACACTACCAAAAAGCTACTAGAGATCATAAATGAATTCAGTAAATTTGCAGGGTACAAAATGAATATACAGAAATCTGTTATATGCCAACAATGAACTATTAGAAAGAGAAATTCAGAAAATGATCCCATTTAAAATCACATCAAAAAGAATAAAATACCTTGGAAAAATTCTAACTAAGGAGGTAAAAGACCTGTACTCAGAAAACTGTAAGACATTGATGAAAGAAGTTGAGGACAACACAAACAGATGGAAAGATATACCTTGTTCATGGATTGGAAGAATTAATATTGTTAAAATGGCCAGACTACCCAACACAATTGACAACTTAAATGCAATCCCTATCAAAATACCAATGACATTTTTCACAGAACTAGAACAAATAATTCTAAAATTTGTATAGAAACACAAATGACCCTAAATATCCTGTGGAATCATCAGAATGAAGAGCAGAACTGAAGGAATCATGGTCTCTGACTTCAGACTACACTACACAGCTACAGTAATCAAAATAGCATGGTATTTGCACAAAAAAGACATGTAGACCAATGGAACAGAATAGAGAGGCCAGAAATGAACTCACATTTATATGTGCAATTAATCTATGACAAAGGAGGTAAGAATATACAATGAGGAAAAGACAACCTCTTCAATAAATGGTATGGGAAAACTGGACATCTATATGCAAAAGAATCAAACTGGGCTAGTCTCTTACACTATGCAGGAAAATAAATTCAAAATGGATTAAAGACTTAAATGTAATACCTGGAACCATAAACCTTCTAGAAGAAAACATACTCTCTTTGACACTAGACTTAGTAATTTTTTGTGGGGAGGGGTGATATGTCTCTTCAGGAGAGGGAAACAAAAGCAAAGGTAAATAAATGGGGCTACAACAAACTAAAAAGGAAATCATCAAAACATAAAAAGGAAGCATAAAGAATGGGAGAAGATATTTGCAAATGATATGTCTGATAAGGGGTTAATATCAAAAAAAATTCTCATACAACTCAACATCAACAAACAAACAACCCAATTAAAAAATGGGCATAAGATCTGAATAGACATTTTTCCAAAGAAGACATAAAGATGGGCAACAGGCAAATGAAAAGATGCTCAACGTCATAGGGAAATGCAAATCAAAACCACAATGAGATATCACCTCACACCTGTCAGAATGGCTATTATCAAAAAGACAACAATAACAAGTGTTGGCAAGGATGTGGAGAAAATGGAACCATCTGGCACTGTTGGTGGGAATGTAAACTGGTGTAGCCACTGTGGAAAACACTTTAGATGTTCTTCAAAAACTTAAAAATAGAACTACCCTATGATCCAGCAATTCCACTCCTGGATATTTACCCAAAGAAAACAAAAACAGTAATTAGAAAGGATATATGCATCCCTATGTTCATTGCGACATTATTTTCAATAGTCAACATATGGAAGCAACCCAAGTGCCCATCAATAGATGAATGAATAAAGAAGGTGTGGAATATGTATACAATGAAATATTACTCAGCCATAAAAAGAATGAAATCTGCCATTTGTCACAACATGGATGGACCTAGAGGGTATTATGCTAAGTGCAATTAGTCAGACAGAGAAAGACAAATACTGTATAATTTCACTTATATATGGAATCTAAAAAACAAAACAAACAAATGTAACAAAACAGAAACAGAGTTAAAGATACAGAGAATAAACAGATGATTGCCAGAGGGGAGGAAGGTGGTTAAAGGAAAGAAATAGGTACAAACTTCCAGTTGCAAAAGAAATTAATCACAGGTATGAAATATACAATGTGGGGAGTATAGTCAATAATTATATATATCTTTGTATGGTGCTATATTGTAATTAAACTTATTGTGGTAATCATTTAAAAATGTATACCAAATCACTATGTTGTGTAACAGGAACTAACATAGTGTTGTAGGTCAATTATACTTCAAAAACAAAAACAGAAACAAACTCATAGAAAAAGAGATCAGATTTGTGGTTACCAGAGGTGGGAAATCGAGGGAGCAGAAATGTGATGAAAGCTGTCAAATTGTACAAACTTCCAGTTATAAGATAAATAAGTATCAGTGGTGTAATGTGCAACATGATAAATGTAATTAACACTGATGTATATTACATATAAAAGTAAGTTGTTAAGAGAGTAAATCCTGAGTTCTCATCACACACACACACACACACACACACACACACACACAAATTTTCTCTATTACTTTAATTTTTTCTCCATATGAGATGATGGATGTTCACTAAACTTACTGTGACAATCACTTCATGATGTATGTAAGTCAAATCATTATGCTGTGCACCTTAAACTTATACAGTGCTGTATGTCAATTATATCTCAATAAAACGGAAAGGAAAAAAGGCATAGTGCCAATAGGCCAATTTATTTATCAAAAACCAATGAGACACTCATATTATGTTCTAGGGTGAATCAAACAGAGTCTCTGACCTCAAGGATCTTATATTTCACTGGGGGAAACACCATACAGATGTTTTATGTGTATGTAATATGTACCATGAAATGAAATAAAGCAAGTAGAAAGAGAGATTGATAGTTTATTTATGTTTTTAATTAAATAATCATTGAAGGCACCTATGAAGAGGTGACATTTGACCAGATAACTGACAGAAGCAAGGGAAGAAACAATTTGGATATCTGGGGAAAGAGAGAACAGTAAGCACAAAGGCCCTGCTAGAAAGCATGTTGAGTATATTGAAGGAATGAGAAAGAAGAGGCAGTGTGGATAGTCTCGTGACAGCTGGACTTGCTGTGTCCTTTGTTACAATGCCTAGGCTCTCATAAAATAGTAAAGAGCAAAGGCAAATACAAGTACATTCTCTTACTTGTAGCATTAAACCATGCCCCAGTATGACATTGAAATGGCCTTATATTCAAATTTTGGATACTTTTTAATAACAATTACATACCACAAGGAACCACACTGTATAAAACATGACATGTTTATTTTTAATGCCATAACATACTTAATGTCTCTACTTTTAACTATTTACTTTGTTTTTGCTACTATCAATTCTGGTGTGGATCTTCCCAGACTGGGGCACGAACCTGTGTCCCCTGCATCAGCAGGCGGACTCTCAACCACTGCACTACCAGGGAAGCCCTCTTTTGATTTTTTAATTGAATTTTGAAAAGTTTGAAAATGTGAACATCTACAGAAGGAACTGTTAAACATGATGATGAAAACTGAATAGACTTAGACTTCAGATAGATTTATGGACTTTGAGGACAGGTAACTTGCAGGTGTTTTAAGAAGATAGAAAAACTTTAATCCGAAATATTTAAACCCTGAATTATGATAGGAAAGTTAGCTTAAGAGGAATCTAATACAGACTCAAGCCATGTATCAGTAGTCTACAGACAACAAAATGTAGAAATTTGGGCCAAGAAAAGACAAACCAAACAAACATTAATGTTATGAAAAAACAAAGAGAGAAATATCTTGAACATAATGGCAAAGAACAACACATTATGCAATTCATGTTAAATATTTGATAGAGGATATAAAAAAACATTTTTCATTCCCTTAGAAAGAACCACCCCCTCACACACACACACAAACCTGCACACACACATGCATGCACAAATGAATAGCAGTGAACTTAAATCTATGGAATCATTTGCTTTGTTTGCCATTTTTTCTCCTCTAAAAAATGTCCACTTTTATTTCACCTAGTCACCTATATGAAAAACTTAGGAAAAACACCATAAAGAAATCAAATTTACTTCATTAAATCCATGGGAACAAATTTTAAAATTTATGATAGATTAACAATGTAGGGAAAAAAACCAACTAGGCAATATCCTTAAGAATCTTCATGTATTATATGTATGTCCTTCTGATTTTCAGCAGATAATATAAAATTTATCATTTGAATTGTAAATCTCATAAAAATCTTTAACTGGATAAAATATATACATATATATTTTTATCTAATATAAGACAAAAGCACCCCAAAGCATACAGTCTGGTAAACAGAAGGAAACCATGTTCTTATTGACGCATGAAAAGTTCCTACATGTAAATTTCTATGTGTGAAAAGCTGAGAAACTAACACTTTGTTCTAAGAGAGAAGCTAGGAGAATTCTCTTGAAGGTGCATTTGAATATCATGAACATTTTTACTTAGATTAATTGAATTGGCTTGGGAGTGGATGGATGATAGGGATGTGATCATCACTATCATATCCCTACCACCCGCAAGAGCCACTCTTTGGCAGTGCCACTTTGCTAGACACACAAATCAAATGGCATTATGTGGCATGCATTTATAATAAGGAGATGAAAAAAAATGGTTTCTATTTTCTAGAAGTTTAGTAACTGAGTGAAATAGAGAATTTAAAAGTAACATGAAAATTTCTCAATTGTAAAAATGCAAAATGTACAATAGCTTCAAATCAAATGGTCCCTTATTCAAACCAAATAAGGGAAGCCTTTATTTTTAATATTCCTCTTCAGCTTTTTCTCTGTCGCTCATTCTTCTATTTCTCTTCACTGAATTTCCTGCAGCTATTTGAACATTTTTTAGGATTTCATCCTGATTTGTTTATAGTGTTTCCTAGTATCTCACTTTGTATAAATCTCTTAGTAGTTACTCTAGGTATTAAAAATCATATATGAAATTTATCACTATCTGCTGGTATTGAAGTTTTGGCAGTTCAAGTGAAATGTAGAAACCTTACTTCTATTAGGCCCCTTTACCCTTCCCCTTTTCAAATTTTAATTGTCTTAAATATTTGTCTATATTCATTGAGCACCACATCAGATGGTATTATAATTGTTGCTTCCACTTTCAAATGTGACTTTATAAAACTCATGAAAATTAGAATTGTCTATTATATGTACCTTTACTTTTACACATATTTTATTTTTCCTTTCTGAAATTTCAATCTTTCTTCTGTTATTATTTCCTTTCTTTTAAGAGAACTCCTAGCCATTCTTTAGGTTAGTTTTGCTAAAATAAATTCTCTTAGTTTTACTTCATCTGACAATGGTTCTATTTTCCCTTCATTCCTGAAGAATATTTTCATCAGATATAGGATTTCTGGTTGATAATTCTTTTCTTTTACTTGAAAGCTATTGAGCAATTTCCTCCTGGACTTTATGGTTTCTGATGAGAAATCTGTTGTCATTTAAATTGGTGTTTCTCTGTAAGTAATGCATCGTTTCTCTCTGGATGCTTCCAGACTTTTCTTTCTCTTTAGATTTCATAAGTTTAATTATGAGGTGTCTTGGTATGGATTTCTTTTGTAGGTTTATACCAATTTGGGAAGTTTTCAGCAATTCTTTCTTCAAATACTTTTTTGACCCTATTCTCTTTCTTTTCCTCCTGTAACTCCAGTGATATGAATGTAAGCTCTTTTGTTACTGTCACACAGGCCCCTGGAATGCTATTGTTTCCCAGTTCTGTAATTTCCACTTGGTTCTTCTTAAAAATTCTATTTCTTTACTGAGATTTTCCATTTTTTGGTTTTGTTTTAAAAGAATTCCCAGTGGATTGTTAAAGCATTTTCATGATGACTGCTGAAAAATACTTGCCGGATTATTCCAACAGCTGATTTATCTCAGTGTTGGTGTCTGCTGATTGTCCTTTCCCATTCATGTTGGGATTTTCCTGGTTCTTTGTATGACAGATGATATACTGGACATTTTGGATTTTATATTATGAGTCTCTGGATCCTAGCAGGTAGTCCCCCTGTTGAGGTGGGCCTCTAGAGCCCGGTAGGTTGTATGTCCAGCCTGCCTTTATGCCCCACCAATGCTATCTTGGCAAAAGTGGAGCATTTATGCACACCTCTTCATTTCAGGTGGGTAGGATAGAAGTAAAGTTCCCCCAGGCCTTGCTGACACTTCCTTGGTAAAAACAGATCATTGATGATCACTGCTTTATTGCCTCTGATTAGGGATATAAGCTCAGTTCCCTGCTATGCGCCTCTGACACCAGGAGAAGAAAGTAGCATGTCACGCACTTCACTTTCCACCACCTTGTCTACCTCCCTGACACCTGGTGGGAGTAGAGACTCTGCTCTTCATTGGGTCTTGCTGACTCCAAGCAACAGGGAGTATTGGAGTGTTGACTGGCTCTGATTTGTACAGTATCATTCATTCTTGTTGCTGTCAGATGGATATAGAGGCTCAGCTTCCCAATAGGCCTCATTGATACCAAGAATTGTGGGGGGAAATAGAGAGCTAGCAAGCTCTAATTTAATTGTATTGCTCAATATCACTGAGATTGAGCTGAGTGGGATAGATGCTCAGTCTGCCACTGGATCCTTTGAAACTACCCTTGCTGAGGGTATCAGAGTACTTCCTGCTTCTGCCTGGTGGAGAAGAGCAGCTCAATTCCTGGCCCACTATTACTATATTGGAAGGAAAATTGCATCACTGTCACCTTCTTCCAAAGGGCGTGGGAAGGAAGGTTGCTCTTTGCTCAGCCTGGCTGACATTCCCAGATAGGGGAATCAGAGCACTATTGCCTACTTACATATGTCTTGAAAGGTACGGTGGAAGATAACTCTCTTTTCTGACCCACAAAAACTGTGTGTGTGCACGTAAAGGTGAGGAGTCTTTTTTCTGTTTTTGTTTGGCTGAATAATGGGTGGTGATATAGGCTGAATATTTGTGTTCCCCTCAAAGTTTGTAGAAACCCTAACCTGCAATGTGATGTTATTTGGAGATGGGGCATTTGGGAAGTAATTATTCATGAGGGTGGAGCTCTCATGATTGGATTAGTGCCCTTATAAGAAGAGACACCAGAGAGCTTCTTCTCTCTCTGCTCTCTGTCATGTGAGGACATAGCAAGAATATGGGTCAGAAGTGGACTGACTCAGAAGTGGGTCCTCACCAGAACTGAAACATGCTGGCACTCTGATCTTGAACTTCACAACTTCCAGAACTGTCAAGAAATACATTTCTGTTGTTTAAGCTACCCAGCCTATGATAATTTGTTATAGTAGCATGGAGTAAGACAGGTGAGTATTGACAAAAGGTTTTTTTTCATTTCGTCAGATCATTCCCTATCTTTTGGCTGAGGAAATAAACTCTACTTAAGCTTTTGTTTATCTCTGCCTGTTGGTGGTTTTGGATTAGATGTTTCTGCAGCATCCTGTTCAGAAGATATGTGATAAAATAAGGAAATTCAGAGTCTCACCACTGTCTTGTTCCTCAGGTTCCATGGTCCATAGGCAATCTGACTTCTTCCCATCTTTGAAGTTTTTCTTTGCTGGTTTGTTGTGTTATATCCAGAGGGTTTTAGTCATGAGATGGAGGACCTGAGAGATACAAGAGCATTCTGTCTCGGCAGAGCTTCACTTTTCTAAAGCAACTATCTATTAAGCAGTGAGATCAAAGACAGAATAAGAGTTTTCAAAGTCAATATCATAGATGACATCCAAACAGGGACATAGAATCTTTAAAGACATCAAGAGAATAAATATTATTGTGTGCCAGGAGACCTTTTATAATCATGGCAGCTGGGCAGCACTGCTACCCAGGAGACCATGGCAGTAAGCAGGAGCCACATCAGTATGAGCCTTATATGCCCAGGTAAGAATTTTGAATTTCTTGCTTTGTGGACAGGAATCTCTGAAGTGAAAGTTTAGTTTTGTAACTGCAATTAGGTTTACACTTTAGAACATAGGTTTCATTGTGATGTGGACAATGCAGAATCAAAGAAGTCAAGAGGCAAAAATATCTGATGGTAAGGTATCAGGGGATGGTGGTAGGAACAGGTAAAACATTTTGAGTTTAAGATATATTTGGGAAGAAAAATTTAAAAATTAGGTTGTGGGGGACTAGAAGAGTGGATTTGGGAAAATGAGGGAGGAGGAAGCATTAAGGATGCCTTCAGTGTTTCCGGCTTATTATGTTTGGCTGGATGAATTAACTGGCATCACAAATACAGAATAGATATCAAATGAAGGGGCTAGTAATGAAGAGATTAAGATGCAAATTACTCTTCAACTTCTATAGCGTTACCCATATATTGGCAAGTCATATCTTTCTCTCTGTGCTTCATCTCACCCACTCATGTTTAAATTCTGAAAAATGAAGTCCTAGCTTTATTCATCTTCCACACTTGTTACTTCTAGTTCTTCTACCTTAATATCAACCCTCATTACCTTTTCATGGTCGGTTATAATCACTTCTTATCTTCTCTCTCTATATAGGGTCCCATCATCATATTCTTGCCCTCAGAGCAAGCTTTCTAAAGAAGATATTGGACCACCTTCCTTTCCTACAAAATATTTTCTATAGATCCCCAATATACACAGATTATACTGCACATTTCTCATTCTTTTTAATTTTTAGAAACATTTATTATTGGCAAAATATTGAAGTATGCACATCAGGCTGTTAACATAAGTTTCTTCACATGGAATTAAATGAAAGAGGTGAAAGTAGGCCAAGATAATTACTGTTTTTTTGAATTGTTTCATTTGTTACAAAGGGAATGCATGACTTTGATAATGAAATTATAAAAGAATTAAAAGAAACTTTAGGGGCTTGTTTTCTATTCTATTAGTTATCTATTGTCACAATAATGCTGCAAACAATCACCAATCTTAAGTAAAATATACAGTAAGTCCCCTACATATGAACCTTCAAGTTGCAAACTGTCAAAGATGCGCACATGCATCTGGTTCCAGCAAGGAACCAGAACCGGTGCCATCAATGTCAGGCATGAGTGAAACTGCAGATTGCCCTCCATCTCCTGTTGCTGAGATCCTTCAGCTCTGCCATTTCCAACCTCCTCTCCCTCCTCAAGTCAGTAACCCTTCTTGCCTGCTCACTCGATGCCAGCCCCTGTATGCCAGCTGTTGTACTGTACTACTGTACTTTTTAAGGTACTGTGCTGTAAGATTAAAAATATTTTCTCTTTTTTTGTGTTTGTTGGGTTTTATGTATTATTTGTATGGAAAGTACTATAAACCTATTACAGTACAGTACTATATAGCCGATTGTGTTAGTTGGGTAGCTAGGCTAACTTTGTTGGATTTATGAACAAATTGGACTTACAAACACACTCTCAGAATGGAACTCATTCATATGTAGGGGACTTACTGTAACAATAAATTTTTATTGAACTCATGAGTCTGCAGTCCAGCAAACAAGCTAGTGCAGCCAATTCTTGTCATGGCTGGGCTCATGCACACATTTGGCATTAGCCACAGATCTACTCATTTAGAGCGATTTCAACTGAGATGACAGAGGGCTCATCTCTGCTCCACATCATACATCCCACAGGTTAGTCCAAATGAGTCTGTTCTCATAATAAAGTCTGAGGAATAAGACTGCAAGCAGAAATAGGCAAGTGCCTCCTCTTGCCTCTGCATTTGCTAACATCCTGCTGGTCACTAAAGTCACAAAGCTGAGCCCAGAGTCTAAGAATGCAGCAGAACATGCCAAACAGTGTTGCCAAGTTACATGGCAAAGGAAATGGATACATGGAGAGGAGACGAATTGAAGGCATGCAGGCAATCAACTTGGAAGAACCATGGAACTAAGTAGCCATGCACTCCTCTATTTTATTTCTCCATCTGACAAGTATGCATTCATCCTTAGTTTTAGATGCTATGAGTTCAGCAATGGTTAAAATAAAATCCCAGGGACTTCCCTGGTGGCACAGTGGTTAAGAATCTGCCTACCAATGCATGGGACATGGGTTCGGGCCCTGGTCCGGGAAGATCCCACATGCTGCAGAGCAACTAAGCCCGTGCACCACAACTACTGAGCCTGCGCTCTAGAGCCCGCGAGCCACAACTACAGGAGCCCGCACACCTAGAGCCCATGCTCTGCAATGAACAGAAGGCCCCACTCGCCGCAACTAGAGAAAGCCTGCACATAGCAACAAAGAACCAACACAGCCAAAAATACATAAATAAATTTATTTAAAATAATAATAATAAAATAAAATCTCAGTCCTTACTTCCTAGTGAAAGAGACAGTAAATGAGTAAAATACATATAAATTCAAATTTTAAGGTGTGATATGAGTGATAAACCTGGGTAAGTAGACACAGATGGGTGGATCAAGTAGGTGTTCAGGACAAGATTTCTGGGGGAGTGAAATATAAAGAAAGACTGAAGTAAAGAATCAAAGTAAGGCAATGCAAAGCTTTGGGGAAAGTGTCTTCCAGACAGATGGAAGAACATGTGGGAGGCATCTGGGGCTAGAACAAGAATGGGAGTATTTTCCAACCTTAGCAAGTCAGTCTGCCTGTAGTGCAGCGAGTGAGGAAGGCAGTGGGAGGAGGGGAGACAAGAGGGCTAGTGAGGTCACATAACTGGGACTCTAGAGCCCTGGAGGAGTACAGATTTATTTAGAGTGTGCTAAGAAGTTGAAGGGGAACAAATATGTCACCTCAAATTATGCTACTATGGCATACTGAATTTTTTTTTTTTTTTTTTGCTGCCCTGCTCAGCTTGCAGGATCTTACTTCCCTGACCTGGGATTACACCTGTGTCTCCTGCAGTGGAAGCATGGAATCTTAACCTCTGGACTGCCAGGGAAGTCCCAGCATACTGATTATTTTGAATTAAAGTTACTTGAGAAACAGCCAGTACAAAGACCCTTCTGTCTTTGTACTGTCTCCCTGAAAGCAGTAAATAAATCTCCCATGTGAAAGGTCCCTCTTTGTACCAGGAGGAAGAGACATCCTTATCACCAGAGATAGGGAATTTAGGGCCAAAAAGGCTATATAAACACACCTTCTTACTTCCACATTAATTTACTACCTCAAGCCCAAATTTCTTTGTCTTGTCAATTCTTCACAAATAATTGTTTCTTCGTCTAAAAGGTATAAAAGCTGCTTGCTTTGGTTACTTCTTTGAGTCTCATATTTTTAATGGGACTCTCATACATATGAAATGAAATTTGTTTTTCTCCCATTAAACTGTCTTATGTCAGTTTAATTATTAGACTATCCAAAAAACCTAGAGTGAAAGAAGGGAAAAGTTTTCCTCCCCTACAAAGTCATTTGAACTTTGAAAGTAAGGCGAATTTAAATTTTTATGAGAACTTTAGGGATGCATATCCTTCTCCAGACATAAAAAGATATATGTTTATCTTCACTTTATATTTGAGTAAAATGAAGCTCAAATATGTTAACATAATTTTTTATTAGAGAGTTCTCACAGTCTGTTCTGAATTAATAGTCAGTGTGATGGTGTTGAAAATACCAAAGAATAAGTTTTAAAATAAATAATTAAAAATGTTTAATATCTTTAAAAAATGCTATTACTAGAGCAGATGGAAGAGAGGTGAAATTTTTACAATAATATATAGGATGATGTATCTCAGAATAGAAATGCTGCAACTCATGAGTTGAGCATTTGTTTAATCAAAATGCACTGAACATAAAAAGTTCACTGTGTACTACAATGCTGTTGACAATATATAAAAGATTCTCTCATGATTTCTATAGGTGGGCAGGTTTATTTGGCAGAAATATAAATGAGGTGTCCTCCAAAAATGGTGACAAAGATCAAGTCATTTGACAGTAGAGTAAAAGGAAACATAAATTCTTTTGAAAGACTTAACAAATCTAAGAATATTTTCAATAATCCAACTTCATGTGATAATAAAGAAGAGGTTGAGATATATGTAGCAAATAATAAATTAATTAGGAAGGGAAGGTGACCATGGAACATTCTACCTCTTATGAAAGATTTCGGTATTTAGGGCTAGATTGAATTTTGATAAATAATACGATCACCTGTTCCTGCTTCGTGAGGGAATCTGAAACAATACAGATTAATTAACATGATATAGTCCCTCTGTCAGCACTAGTGAATTCTGACTGTATGCCAATTTTTGCATTAGGAAAAAAGAATCACAGATGTTTTAGTAAATTTATAACTTAGCATAGACCTTGGACAGTAAATTCTTTTACTGGCATCCTAGATTATGATGCCTTAACTCTGACACTATAAAACTAAGGCCTTAATACCTTTATAGCTCTATTCCCACACTTTGAAAGGTATTGTATGTTTTAATTCTAAAAGGTCAGTTTGGTAAGAACCCTTCACTCCTTATCACTGAAACCAAGTCTCCCTAAAACTGAGTTCTTCTGCTAAGTTTATGATTAACCTCTGTATCCAAAACTTTACTCCCTTTCTTTTCCTGAACATGTTCCCCTCAAGACTGAGGAGTATCAAAGAAATGGAGGGATTGAAACCACATACAAACTCCTGTGTCCTTGTCCTTTGAAGAAAAAGGCTCTTGTTTTAGTCTCCCAGTCCTCCCTTCAGTCTCAAAAGTTTGACTCAAGAGTTAATGATAAGGAAATGTGAAGATGTAGAAACAAAGAATAGCTGTTGGGCTGGGAAATTGGTAACAATTTAGGCTATAAATCTGCCACATAGCAGAATCACTGAACTCACAGTTCCTTGAAAGATACAGATAAAGGCCTAACATACATTCCTAAGTTGTTTCTACAGGAAGCAGAATATCCCCAGATGAAAACTGCTGATCACAAGAACATAGACCCTAGACTGGTTGAAACCAGAAGGTTGATGATGCTTGAAACTTCACCTTGATACCAACCAGTCTGAGAACTGTGCATGAGCTGATCACACACTCTGCAATCCCCTCACACTGACTTTAAAACTCCTTCCCTGAAAGCCATTGGGGAGTTCAGGTCTTTTGAGCATAAGCTGCCCATTCTCCTTGCTTGGCACCTTGTGATAAACACTGTCCTTTCCTTCATCACAACCCGGTGTCAGTAGATTGGCTTTACCATGCACAGGTGAGCAAATCCAAGTTTGGTTCAGTAAAATCATGTCCAATCTGCAGGCTTGCAACATGGTCTACACAGTACTGAGAATAAGGAACTATTGTCAAAAGTTTATTTTTTCCAAAGATCATCATATTTTTGGCTATACTTCTCTGATGTGTTAAACTTAGTGGTTTAAAAGAAGAAGCATCTTGTGTCCAGAGTTCTGTGGGTTGACTGGATTCAGCTCTGCAGCCCTTCTGCTGGTTTCACTTGGTGTCTCAGGCAATAGAAGTCAGCTGTGAAAATGAGGGTTAAAAAGTTAAGAATTTAATAACAGCAGCAGCAGGGCAGTTAACCAAGTGTAGACCCATCTAAATGCAGGCCCTTCTGAGCACCAGGCCTGGTGGGACTGCACAGGTCAAATGCACATGTTACCAGCTCTGGATGTTGGCAAAGTCCTGAGCCATCTTTGGGCTTAAAGGTGACGGGATGCTAGGATAGTTGCACCTCATTCACTCCCTCCTCACATAGTCTAGGACTTCTCTTCTCCACGTGGCCTATACACATTGTCTTTCCATATGGTCTCTCCAGCAAGATCAAACTTCTCACATGGCAGCTCAGCACTTCCAGTGACAAGCATTCAAAGGGAGAGGAAGAGAAAGCTACAAGGTTTCTGAAAAGCTAGTGCCAGGATTATCATTGTTACTGTGTTCAGTTTGTTAATGGAGTCATAGGCCAGCCTAGAGTCAATTCAAGGACATGCACACTAGATGTTCATCTAGTTCATGGCCATATAAAGGAGAATAGCTATCATACTCCTCACTTATTAAATCACAAGGATTATTCCATATATTCTTTCAGGTATATGTGCAAATGTCACCTGTCCTGTGAGATAGTCTTTGGACATTGTAACTAAATTGGTCTCCCCTCCCCAGCATGTTATATCAATAATCAGGTAGATATTTGTCCCACTAAAATACTTTCTTCATGAAAGTAAGAGCTTTATCTTATCTACAACTGAACACCCAGTGCCTGGAAAAGTGCCTTACATAAAATAAGTAAATTAATTATTTGTTAAATGAATTAATCAGTAAATCTTACATAACACAAAATGCAAGTATATGTCTCTATCTAGAATCTATCTATCTTGAAAATATAGGTAAAATAATTTGGGTTTCATTGTGGTAGTGATGATGGTCTGTAGGGTAGGAGTATATTCAAGAAAAATTTTCAGTTTTGATGGATAACTCTTATTTTGCCTATCTTATATGTCTGTGCAGTGGCTTACACTCTGGGTAGCTATATCAATCACGATCATAAAGATGGCTTTCTGATTTGGTTTATTATCATCCATATAAACAGGCTCTTTCTTACTTTTACATAACAAATTCCTCCATTATATGCTGAAAGGGTCTGGTTTCTCTGTGTATTTCTTTTTTTTTTTTGCGGTATGTGGGCCTCTCACTGTTGTGGCCTCTCCCATTGCGGAGCTCAGGCTCCGGACGCACAGGCTCAGCGGCCATGGCTCACGGGCCCAGCCACTCCGCGGCATGTGGGATCTTCCCGGACCGGGGCACGAACCCGTGTCCCCTGTATCGGCAGGCAGACTCTCAACCACTGTGCCACCAGGGGAGCCCTGTATTTCTTTATAGTGGTCACAATGTTGCCTCTGACTAAAGGAAAGACACCAGTATATAGAGTTAAAAGGAAGAAGTACCCTTGATGGCAACGTATATATACTTGTCATCTTCCTACTCTGCTGGCCAATGGTGTAAAGAGGCTATTAATAAACAAGTTTATTTATAAGGACATTAGAAAAATAGCATAGGGAAGAAGACAGCATTGCTTTCCCTATCTCCCAGAGAGAACAAATAAGTAGAAAAATTATAGCGAAAAAGCCAAGAACTCACATGAGCACGTTTATGCAGTTCACATGTGTGCATCTATCTTAAAGATATCTATAGACATGACTGTGTCCCTGGACTCAGCATTACTCACGGATATTAATTTCCTAAGAGTCAGAGCTTAATTGATATGCTAGATTTGGCTCTTTGCATTCATTTATTTGCTTAACCTAATTCTTAGACTAATTATTTGACTAAACAAGCAAGCTGTTTTCAATCAGCTTGTACCAAGTATGTAATATTGTCTTTTTTTTGTTGTTTTTTTTTTACCCCAGTCCTCTCCCTGCGCTCCGTCCAAAACCGAAACCCGAGCCTCAGCTCGCAGCCCCGCCGGCCCCGGCGGGTGAGCAGACAAGCCTCTCGGGTTGGTGAGTGCCGGTCGGCACCGATCGTCTGTGCAGGAATCTCCCCGCTTTGCCCTCCACACCCGACGCTGTGCACCACTCCGCGGTCCCGAAGCTCCCCCCTCCGCCTCCCGCAGTCTCCGCCCGCGGAGGGGCTTCCTAGTGTGTGGAAACTTTTCCTCCTTCACAGCTCCCTCCCACTGGTGCAGGTGCCGTCCTTATTCTTTTGTCTCTGTTTTTTCTTTTTTCTTTTGCCCTACCCAGGTACGTGGGGAGTTTCTTGCCTTTTGGGAGCTCTGAGGTCTTCTGCCAGCCTTCAGTAGGTGTTCTGTAGGAGTTGTTCCACGTGTAGATGTATTTCTGGTGTATCCGTGAGGAGGAAGGCGATCTCCACGTCTTACTCTTCCGCCATCTTCCTAGAGGTCCTGTAATATTGTCTTTTAGTGAATGTTGTTTCGAATATCATGAGGCAGTTAGTATTAAAAAAATAGGTTAGTATTAAAAATAAGTTAGTATTAAATAGGTTAGTATTAAAAATAAGTATATGTATCTTTCTGAAGGAAAATGACAAAAAATAATATACTGTTCATTATATTATATCCAAATAGAGTGGATATCCAATCATATACTGTCCACCTGCTGACAGTCTTCAATCCAAAGCAGAACCACTACTTTGAAACCTCCTCCAAATCACAAGCCCGAATATTTTAACAACAGCACACACACCCACATATACGCACACACATATATACTATACCTATGTACACATTTGTATATATCAGGGCTAATCTATAGTAATCCATCATTTCACAATAAAAATATTGTCCTTAATAATATTCCCTGATTTGAGATTAAGATTTCATTATAATATTAACATCCATTATATTTTTATGTAGATTTAAAACATATTTTAAATGTTTACATATATTATGTAATATCTAATTTTAATACTACTTTACACAAATATATATTCATTGTCTTTTCCATATTTTGAAAGCCACATGTTCTACAGTGAAAGACAATGAGAGAGGAAGAACAGGGATGAACCCTATTAGCCTTGTTGACCAAAGTTTAAGGAAGATGTGTTTCAACTTTATTTCAACATCTTTATAAACTATTAAATGCCAATAAATTTTTGAGATATGTAGAGTTATTTTAAAAAGAGAAGAAATAAAAGGAAATTTGATCCAATATATTCATACTTAAAATAACCAATAACACAATCACAAGTCTAACTTCTTGGGAAACCAGTCCAATACTCATATCATTTCCCCTTCCACCTCATTTTACAGCTTTGATCTTTCAGTTAATGTTTCTGTATCTTTTACAGTCGTTCTTTTTACATTTGAGTTTGATTTAGCTAACACATAAAAAATACACATATAAAGATTTATTCACTCAGGACACACTCTTCATTAATGAAGCCAATCAGCACTCATTTATTGAATACCTGCAATTGTCAGAAACTGAACTTGATCATTGTTTCTTAGTTCTTAGGAGCAATGCAATCTACACTGAGTGAAAAATAAAACCATGAGAAAAAAATACATATTCTATACAATAATATATATTGTATATATATGTATATATGTATATAATAGCACACATGTGCTATATAATAATATACTACATAAAATACTGTTACTACACAACACAAACTGATCATACTAAGTATGTTGAAATTCTTAAACAACTAGTCAAAAGCTATTATTATTTAGGAATTTATCAAAAAGTATCTAAACACAAAATCCTTCTTAAAAATAAGAGCTATTTAGTTAATCAAAGTTAGACTTTGAAAATATACAATGTGTTCGATAATTTCAACCTACAATAAGAGTGCAGGCATGAGTCAGCTCATTGCAAATCCTGAGACTAAATGATTGAGGGGAGTGGAGCCTATCCTTCCTGTTTTTTTCCAGTATCCATTTAAGAATCTCCTGATCATGAGAAATCCTCGTGGAAATTCAGCTACCAATTCACAAGCTTTAATAAATGATCTTGTTTTTTCTGAAATGAAAATTTGTTCTCGTGGGATAAATGGGTTTGAGATATTGTTGCTTTTATGGAAATTGCAGACATTTTATCATGACACTTCAATGCAGCATTTCTTACCTATTCATATTTATCTTCGGTTCTAAAGCTCTTTCCAAGTTTGTAAGTGACAGATAAGAATCGTTCCAAATTTAATCAGTGAAATTCTCAATACTATATTAGAATGTATCTTACTGCATAGATTTGATGTATTGCCTAAGAAAAGAAAAATATATACCCTGGTTTGGTTTAATATGCCTTTTCAGAAGAGCATTTGAATTAGCTAGAAACCGTTTTGACATGTACTTCAAGACTATAAATGCTGCAAATGACAGCTTTTAATCAATGTGATAAATAGCAAAGGTCTGTAAATAATTTCTAAAAATGAAAACTAATTTTCCACTCCCCCTGCTAGCAAATTTGTCAACTACAGTTTGGTAGAACCAAAACATCTGCTCCTTGAAGCTGTGTAAACTCTCACAGCAAAATGATGCATTATTTTGTTTTCAGACATACATTCATCTCATTGCTAATTTAGTATGTTTATGAAGTACTAAGTCCCTGATTGAAAATTTTGTGCAGTTACAGACAGAAGTTTTGTTGATTAAAGTTTGACAGACAGAAGTTTTGTTGATTAAAGTTTGAGCTTAGTATTTCTCTCTCTCTCTCTTTTTTTTTTTTTTTTTTGCAGTACGCGGGCCTTTCACTGTTGTGGCCTCTCCCGTTGCAGAGCACAGGCTCTGGATGCGCAGGCTCAGTGGCCATGGCTCACGGGCCCAGCCGCTCCGCGGCATGTGGGATCTTCCCAGACCGGGGCATGAACCCGTGTCCCCTGCATCAGCAGGCGGACTCTCAACCACTGCGCCACCAGGGAAGCCCTCTTCTTTTCTTGTTTCTTTCTTACTGTGCCATAGAACAAGTGTCTTCTTTCTTTTCAATTTCTTCTTTTATTTTGAAATTTTTATTTTGAAAAAGCAAATGCATATAAAGAATATAAAACACTGAATTAGAATATAGCAAGCATTCAGTAGTTCTTAGATATTATTATTATAAAGAATTATATTAAACATTAATGTGTTTTAATTTTATAATTAAAAATATATAGTTTTTGATAGCATGATGTTAGGATACTGTTTTGGTCAGTGCTAAATTAAGCATCTACTTTGTGCCAGGTGCCTTGTATACCAAAGATACTGGAGTACACCATGGGTATACCATGGATGTAAACATAAATAAAACATAATTGTATATTAAGTAATTTATTTAGTAAGGGAAATGTCTCAATGTATTTTGTATACCATTATCTTGATTGAATTCTAAGAAGGATTCCTGTAGTAAATAGTTTGGGGACTGGAGGAAGACTATTTCAGATAGGAAGAAGAACCTGAAAAAGGATACAAAGACAAGAACATGGACAAAAATATAAACTCCAGTATTTCTGGATATACACTGCACAGTGTGATATGATGGGACATTGATAAAAAATTATGTTGGGCCAGTCTACCAAGGCCATGCTTAGGGCCTTTGTATTATTTTTTTAACTGCAATGTTCTACATCCATCTATCTTTCATCTTTCAGTTCCTGTATATCTCTGCACATTTATCACCATTTTAGAAAGGCTTTCCCCAGTCATCCTATGTGACATAGAAAGTCTACTCTCTTCCACCCCTACTCCTGCCTTTTATTCTCATCCTGCTGCATTACCGTAAATGTCCTTAAAACTATCAAGCACATTATGTACTTACACATTTATATGTTTTATTGTCCATGTTCCTCAGTTAACGATCATTCCATTAAGGGAGCAACTTTGGTTTATTCATTGCAGTATTCCCTACTAGTACCTAGAGCAGTGCCTGGCAAATAATAGGCACTCAATAAAAATTTTTCTTAAATTATTGGTTTAACTTATTTACGCATTAATCAAAATTTAAGCATCATGCATAATTACCTACTTTAGTGGACACCTTTTCCCCTTTCCATTTCCCTGGAAAATTTGGATTCCCTTTTCTAGGTTATAGGTTCCTCTAGCACAATCTTCTCTTGTTCACTGCTAAATCCTGAGCATATAAATGGAACATAATAGGCACTTAAAATATATACGATGAAAGGATGAATCTACAACCATCATTCCAACGCCTTTGTTGTAAATTCTTCATCTGAGTCTGTATTTTATATACTTATACATTCTACTCAGGCGTTCCAGGTCTTCTTTAAAGACTATTCTTCTGAGAAGAGTACTTAATATGCAGAAAAAAAGTCAAATTCATAGAAGCAGTAGAATTGTGTTTGCCAGGAGCTGGGGGGTGAGAGAAATGGAGAGTGTCAGTCAAAGGGTATAAACTTCCAGTTTTAAGATAAGTTGTGGGGATCTAGTGCACAGCATGGTGATTATAGTTAACAATACTGTATTATATACTTGAAAGTTGCTATAGAGTAAATCTTAAGCAAAAAGAAATAGTAATTATGTCAGGTAATGGATTTGTTAACTAACCCTACAGTGGTAATCATTTTGTGATAGATAAGTGTATCAAATAAATTATCATGTTGTATACTTTAAACTTATACAATGTCATATCAATTATATCTCAATAAAGCTGGAAAAAAGTTATAAATGTATCATATTAGTTGACATATCTTTGTTTTAAACTTAGTGAAATCTACACCTCAAAGAAATAGTGATTATATCATTGATTATAACATTTTTACTACAAATTAAATATAATCAATGATATATATCATATATCATAACATATATGTATCATTTGATACTTTTATGCCAATTATACCTATTCAAAAATTTGTTCTAACTAGAGGGAGGGACAATTTTAATGAAAACATGAAGGACCTTCACATTCATATTAAAGCATGCTAGGTATTCTATGCTCTCTTTAAGGAAATGAGTAAGAAACACTTTTTTCTCTCCTTGTTCCTGACCCTCTCCATCCACTTTGTTTCTCTCTTTCAAAGAAGGCTTCATATATTGAGAAATAATTTATTCAGTTATTATGTTAATTGCTTACTTCTTTTTCCTGCACACCAATTTTCCATATATCCAGTTTCAAAACAAAATTTTTTTTGTTGTAATGATAGCAACTATTATATAAAGCTTACTATGCCTGTGTTCCAGATGCAGTTCTAAGGACCTTATAGATATTAACTGCTTTAGTTCTCATAACAATCTTATGAGGTTGTTAATAGAGAAACTGAGGCAAGAAAGATTATATAACTTTCTTAACATCACATAAGCCATTAAATATAATCGGGTACAACACCAAGGCATCTGCTCTTGACCTCCACAGCAAACTGCCTTTCCACATGACATGTGCTATCCATATAATTTTGGCTTTTACTACAAAACCCCTCAGTGTTTTTTTTTTTTTGCAGTAGGCAGGCCTCTCACTGCCGTGGCCTCTCCCGTTGCGGAGCACAGGCTCCGGATGCGCAGGCTCAGTGGCCATGGCTCACGGGCCCAGTCGCTCCGCGGCATGTGGGATCCTCCCGGACCGGGGCACGAACCCGCGTCCCCTGCATCGGCAGGCGGACTCTCAACCACTGCGCCACCAGGGAAGCCCCCCTCAGTGTTTTTTACTGCATAATTTACCTGATTCCTGAAATACAGACCAAAATTAACCTGTCTGTGAGGTTGCAAACTGAACATAGAGAGAGACGTGTCTGCTCCCTAGTTTAAATGAGAAATGCTATTCTCAGGAGGTTAATTATTGCAAATTAGGAGCTTTCAGTTGTCTGGAAGCATCAGGAAAAAATGGTAGATTAGTACTGATAAAGTCTTATGAGCCCTGATGAGAAGCACTTTATACTGGCATTATTGAAAAACTCAGAAGCAACCATGCTTCAGCTGCTTAGAAATTTCAGGTTTCAACATATTAAGAATTCAGTCAAATAAGACTCAAAAGAGCTTTAGGATTACAATAATTGAATGAAAGGATGACTTTTGAATAACGGCCCCAACTTTAGGAAAATCATTCTATTTTTTTAATGCATTTTTCTGAGTAGTGTATTTATACCTAATTAGAACATAAATATTTTTACTGTTTTAAAATTAAACTTTTTTTTTTTTAAACAGGATTTTGAACTTTTTCTTTAGATGTTGGGGGTAGGAGTTTATTAATTAGTTTATTTTTTTTGCTTTGTTGTGTCTTCATTTCTGTGCGAGGGCTTTCTCTAGTTGTGGCAAGTGGGGTCCACTCTTCATTGCGGTGCACGGACCTCTCACTATCGCGGCCTCTCTTGTTGCGGAGCACAGGCTCCAAACGCGCAGGCTCAGTAGTTGCGGCTCACAGGCCTAGTAGCTCCGCGGCATGTGGGATTCTCCCAGACCAGGGCTCGAACCCTTGTCCCCTGCATTAGCAGGCAGATTCTCAACCACTGCACCACCAGGGAAGCCCCTTAAAATTAAAGTTTGATTAGAAAAGATTAATGCTTCATTTATTTATTATTTATTTATTTCTTTTACATCTTTATTGGAGTACAATTACTTTACAATGGTGTGTTAGTTCCTGCTTTATAACAAAGTGAATCAGTTATACATATACATATGTTCCCATATCTCTTCCCTCTTGCGTCTCCCTCCCTCCCACCCTCCCTATCCCACCCCTCCAGGCGGTCACAAAGCACCAAGCTGTTCTCCCTGTGCTATGAGGCTTCTTCCCACTAGCTAACTACCTTATGTTTGGTAGTGTATATATGTCCATGCCTCTCTCTCGCTTTGTCACAGCTTATCCTTCCCCCTCCCCATATCCTCAAGTCCATTCTCTAGTAGGTCTGTGTCTTTATTCCTATCTTACCCCTAGGTTCTTCATGACATTTTTTTTTCTTAAATTCCATATATATGTGTTAG